>NC_134488.1:45256477-45338977 GCF_040206685.1 Ascaphus truei | reverse complement strand
GGAGACAATCTGTAAGCTTCCAGGAACTGTGGAAGGGGGAGGTGCAGCCAGGGTGTAGTTAGAGCAATGTTGCTGATGATGTGGGTGTGCAAGGCAGATACTTATCAGTATAAGATGTCGATCCCTTGAAGAAGAAAAAACAGAAGGTTCAGGGCTCTACGGATTTCCAAAGAATTTATTATATCAAATTCACAACGTTTCAACCATCAAAATGTGGTCTTTCTCAAGTGAAGCTAGCATACACAATAAAATGTCCACAATATATAGCCCCCAACCCAGGTGAAATTACTTAAAATCATCCGGTTACTCCCCAGTGAATGTCTCAGTCCAGGGTACACAGCGCTTGCGTGCGCACATCCGGATCTCCGTCGCCTTCGAATGACGTCATCTGTGGGCGGTCCTGCCTTCCAGTAATTCCTGAAGTCTCTACATCTGGGGATCTTGGTATCCCTTCAAATGCACATGCGCGAGCGCTCATCATGGTCCGTCGTCCTTCCCGATGACGTCATCTCCAATTGGCCCAACGTGATCGCCAATTGGCCCATCTGGGGTCTGGGTATCCCATCATCGCGCATGCGCGAGCACTCATCATGGTCCCGCATCCTTTCAGATGACATCTTCTTGCTTTGGCATGGTCCCTAATAGGCCCTTCTGTCCCACAATGTCGCAGAGATAATCTCCTGCATCCGTCGTCATAGGGATGTGTGCAAAAATAAATGCGTTATCAGCACATGAGAATAAAGTCCCTTCTTGTCCCATCCGTGAAATCTGTAGGGATAGGGCCGTGGGCATATAGTATGACATGGTGGAGAGAGAAAAAACACAATGAGAGTCCGATATTTAAAAACAGTGATGCCCACATACTCACACCAGTAGTACACACAAAGGGAGTGTGGGTAAAGGGAGGGAAAAAGGCCAAATCAAATTCATAATTAAATGTCAGAGCCAAGAAACATCATGGGATGAAGGTCAACAGCAGCATCACAATCCAGGAAATACATTATAAGTGTAATAAATATCACTAAATAGGGAAATCCCTACATAGTCCCAACCATCCAGGATTAGAAGAGAAAGGCTTAACCTCTCTTCAGCTATTAAGGGAGATGTAATCATTGAGGCCCCTTGGGTATACGGTATCAAGCGTAAATGTCCAAAACGCTTCCCTTTGTAATAGGGCAGTATCTGTATCTGAACCTGAAAATGTTTTTAGAACCTGATCTATGCCCATCAATTTCAATGAATACACTGTGTGGTGGAAATCAGTGCAATGTCTAATCAATGCGTTATTTCCCTTCTTGGCATTGATTTTACTACGGTGCTCTATGAAGCGTGTTTTTAACATCTTGTTAGTCTTGCCAACATACACCAGCCCACAGGGGCATTTTGTGGTGTAGATGACGTTCGTACTGATGCATGTGATCCTTTGATTGATCTTAAATCTATGCCCACTTCTGGGGTGACGAAATTCCTCCACAGTATTTAGACTATTACAGATGGTACAACCATAGCACTTATAGCACCCAGGTTTAGATTTAAAAAAAATGCGATGACTAATAATACTTTTTATCATCAGCTGAGATCAGGATATCTTTAATGTTGTGTCCCCTTTGGTATGCAAACCTAGGTCTCTCTCTATATACTGTACCACATTCAATACCTCATCCTGCTGTAGAAGCCCCCAATGCCTATTAATACTGTTTTTAATAAACCTAATGGCAGTGGTATATTTGCTCACTATATTAATCCTTTCAACATTATCATCCTGTTTATTTTCCATCAGTTCTTTTTGGAAAGCCCTTTCTACGTTAGATTTTTTATGTCCACGCTCAAGGAACCTAGTTTTAATCTCCTTAAGTGCTTTATCCAACTTTTTGGGTCTATCAAATACCCGTGTCGCCCTCACTTTTTGAGAGTAGGGGAGCATGTTTTTTAAGTAAACAGGATGGAAACTAGATCCACATAGTGTGGAGTTCCTATCCGTAGGTTTCCTATATAGATCAGTGTGTAAAACTTGTCCATCAAAGGATACCAGGACATCCAAGAAGGAAATTTGTTTATCACTCCAGTTTTTCATGAAGCGAACTGGTGTTGGAATTTCTTTCAGATAGTTGAAAAAATCTATTAGTTCGTCATCGGTCCCTTCCCATATGACGAACAGGTCATCAATGTACCGACAATAAAATAGTATCTTTTGCTCATAAACAGTGTTGTAAACATACCTGTTTTCGAAATCTGCCATGTATAGATTTGCATATGAGGGTGCTACATTACTCCTCATAGCTGTCCCATTATCCTGATCTTAGCTGATGATAAAAAATATTATCAGTCATCACATTTTTTAAAATCTAAACATGGGTGCTATAAGTGCTATGGTTGTACCATCTGTAATAGTCTAAATACTGGGGAGGAATTTCGTCACCCCAGAAGTGGGCATAGATTTAAGATCAATCAAAGGATCACATGCACCAGTACGAACGTCATCTACACCATTAAATGCCCCTGTGGGCTGGTGTATGTTGGCAAGACTATCAGGATGCTAAAAACACGCTTCATAGAGCACCGTAGTAAAATCAATGCCAAGAAGGAAGATACGGCGTTGATTAGACATTGCACTGATTTCCACCACACAGTGGGGGCTATGCACTAAGGTCCGTTAAGTCCCTTTTAGACCGCAAAGTGCTCTTAGAACGTGCTTTTGCGCTCAAACCGATGTACTAAGCAACGCAAACAGGCACTTTGCGATCTAAAAATGACTTTTTTCAGGAATTTTTTCTATGTCCAACTTTGCTCGTTCGCAACCCTGTTTGCGTGAAATTCTGCCCTTAAGCGGGATGCACTAAGCAATGCAACCTTAGCGTACGCGAAAGTTGTGCTGATCAGAACACGCCAGGTCAGAGTAGACGCAAAGATATCTGGACTTAGAAAAAATTCTCGCTTTTTATTTTTGGATGTGCAAAACCCATACAGCAGGCCGGCGGGAGCCCGGGGGTCATGCGGGTGTCCCCGGCTGACCCAGCGGGTGTCCGGGGGTCCCCGGCTCACCAAGCGGGGGTTCCCGCGGGAGTCCGGGGGTCCCCGCGGCCATCCCGGGGTCCCCGCGGGAGTCCCTGGGTACCCGAGGGCCTGCGGTACCAATGTTGCACCTCCAAAAATAATAAACAAGAATTATAACTAAATACACCCCCCTAACACATACTATACAGTAATGGCCAAAATTACTATTATCCAAATATGGATAATAATGCATTTGGCCATTTTAAATACATCTAACATTCAATAAATACAGTCAAAACATATTACACTTACCTTTTACAGGCACCCACGATGAAGGCCGTCTTCATCCTCATCTTCATTCTGCCCATGCCCCTCCGGTGCTGCAAAACATGCACAACAATCACAACAGCCAATGTAATGTCCCCTAACCCCTTAATCACCATAGCGGTTATTAACCTCTACAGTCATTAAGGGGTTAACCCACCCTCACCCACCACGCGGGAGGCCTACATACCCTCCCCCACTAACCCCCCACCCCGTGAGGCCTAACCACCCTCACCCACTACCCACAAGGGAGGCATACCCACATACCCTTGGGGCCAATACACCCCCCCCCCCCCCAACACATACAGTACAATAATGTGCAAAATAACTATTATCCAGATATGGATAATATATTATTTGGCCATTATTAAATACATAAAACATGCATAAATCAAAACATGAATTTTTAATCTTAAAATCAAGACATTGCATGTTACAATAAATCCAGCATCTATTGTAAATATAAGGCAACAAATCAGCAGCTCAACAAATGTATATGAAATGTCACACAATTGCATTGAGTGTGTACATGATGCAATTAATCTGTGCATCATGTAACACTATGCAAAATATATGTAACAATAAAATACACTATGAACAATGTATTAATGTTTAAAATAATAATAAAAATAAACAATGTCCCCTAACCACCAATGCCATCATGAAAATCAATTAGAAACTAACCAACATCAATACAATTAGCATCAATCAATTAATCCATTTCCTCAAACAATTAAAATACAATACAAATCAATTATACAATTCCCTATTCAATTCCTAAAGCCAAACCATTGCCAAAACAATTCTAATTTAAAGTAACCACCATCATTCTAATCTAACTACCATAAAGAAGCCATTACTAAATACAAATTACATTATTCACAACAATGACAAAATAAAGCTGCTAAATACATTAGCCATACAGTAAAAGAACATAAACATGAGCCAAACAATCAATTATTATCCCTGTATGTCTATCTATACAGATAGATAAACATTACATACAGGGGCAATAATAGAGCATAAAATACAAAGCATTTACATACAAAATTCACATAAAATACACCCATTCAGTGTCCGTGAATGTATGTATATACATAGATACATTAACGGGCATTAAATGGGACTGAAAAAATAAAAGACATGAATCAAAAATCATAAAAACCTGTAAAAGTTAAAATAATACACTTTTCTTTTGTTGGCTCACCATTAGATGTCCACTCACCGAAATCCAAGCGACCCTGAAGCACAGGAACCAATCCACAGTTAAGCCATAAAATAAAAAACCATAACAAATCCACGTCTGTGTCTTCTTTCTTCTTTAGGCTCTTCTGGGGTCTTCTGGGGTCTTCTTCCATCTTCTTGTATCAGTTATAGTTATCAGTTCATGGTGTGCAGCATTAATCCTGTATTTTGCGATCCCTTGAAGAAGTCACTCACGTGACGAAACGCGTCGGACGTCGTGACGCATGACGCACTGACGTCATCCACTTATCAGGAAGTGTGTACGTGGAATCTGCAGCAGCTACATGTGGGTTAGAGCTGGCGATTTTGTCTGAAACAGACTGAGAGGAGAGAGGCAGTTTAAACTGCATTGCTGGGGCGGCGCTCCTACATTGGAGACAGAGTGTGGACATTCTTTCTGTGATGCTGGGAGTCCATTCCAAACGCAACGAGTGCCGATCCCTTGGATTCAGCTATACCACCACTGAAGTGGGGAACATCATCTCTCCCCTCTCTGACCTGATGACATCTTATACTGATAAGTATCTGCCTTGCACCATGGCTGCACCTCCCCCCCACCCCCCACTGTAGTTCCTGGAAGCAATCAGATTGTCTCCCATGAATGTTTTTAATATATTTGACGTGAGTGCATGTCCTGGTGGCCTCTTTTGAGTTTGAATACATTAGTGTTTTTTACATACAGTATTATGCTATGGAGCTGGCGCTTCTTTTTCTTTTGTTCTTGTAGATTCCTTTGATCTGGCTAGATCATATAGAAGCTTGCCTCCCCATACAGTGACTGGAATACTCTTCTGGACTTTTTTTCATCTATCATATTGGACTGGTCTGTTCTATTTTTATTTTTTCACTGGACACTGTTCTATCCATTTCTTGTGTTATCCATATATATATAACTCATTTTTGTTATATATAAATTATTATATAAAATGTTTAACTTTTATTTATCACATCACCATATATTCTTCATAACAAATTGTCATTACACTATTCTAGAACGCACGAATACGAACACACTGATAGCGCTACTATTTTTTCTGTATGTATGAATGTATATATATATTATATATATGTATGTATATATATATATTATATATATATACATATATATATATATTATATATATATATATATATATATATATATATATATAGAGAGATATATATATATATATATATATATATATATATATATATATATATATATATATATATATATATATACACACACAGTGTATAGAACACAGTGTAAGGACTCATGAAATAGGTACAAAAATATCACATATCATAATATAAATGTATCAATAAACATTGCTGTATTCATGTAAATGTAAATGTATTCATGGGTATCAATAAAGATTCAAGTCTATTAAATAAGTCCCTACATTGGAAGAGCTAGTCAATATGATTTGGCATAAGGGATATATACCATTAGCCCTTCTTCTAATAGAGATATCGGGGACAGAATCCCCCTGAACACAAACACATTAGACACATACAGTACCTCTCACCTCCTTCTAAAACAAACTCCTTGAGCACCATTTGACTTACTGTATATACCTTCCAAAAGACCTCTCTATACAACATGTGGAGAGCTGTGAATACACCTTAAACCTAAAACCCCTGGGAACAAAATAATTTCAATATTTATATTAGCATGGTAGCATGTTCAAATTACATTATTCCCAGGTGTGTTGAGAGGTGTATGTCAATAGGTACTTTACTAAATAGGACTCTTACCTCCTCCTGGCCCTTTTTTAGGTTGCAAGCAGTGTGGGGTTCAACAGGGAGTTCAACAGGAGTGGAACAAGTGAACAATTCCTGATTCCTGAATTTGAACTACGCTGGAAAGGAGGACATTATCTATCCCAGTCTGCACATCTCAGCACTAAACTATTGCTGCCATGCCGTTGCTACTATTTATATATTATAGCTAGAAGCTCATTTGTTGTAGCACTCCTGGGACAGTTAAAATATAACTTTTAATAAGTCTCACATAAAATAAAGTCAACAAATATAGACATAGAAGAATACAATATTCATATAAGTTGGAAGGTTATGGCAGTGGTTGGGTGAGGGTTGGATGTAAAACCAAATAAGTGTTGTCCTAATTATTATAGGTTAAAACAGTATGGAACAACCCAAAAACCCACAGATACAAAGTGGTAAAATATCTCTGTGCTGTCTGGAATTACGACACAATAAGTATGCAATCTATCAAAAGGCAGTCACTAACACAGAATACCGATCAAGCCAACCCATGATTGCTATGTAGTAAAGTCCAACACTGGTACCTATCCTGATATACTAAAGGGCGTCCGGCGCAGTGACGTCGCTTGAAAGGTGCCGTGCAGTGTTACAGACTGGTAACATGTATCTCTCTTGATCTTGGTTATATACAAGAAACTGGCGGCGGGCCAATTATTGCCATCTGTATTTGTCATCACGCATGCTGCCTGTGTGTTACGCCGGTGCTGCCCGCAGACCAGACCCGTTCCTTTCACTGAGGTGAGGAACGTATAGAAGCACGCACCCGCAGCAAAGGGAGCGTGTCCGGAGTGTGGTGATTTTGGCGTTGCCAGGCCAGGTGTATTTAGCTAGCAATACTTGCCGGTACCGGTGTAGAAATGCCGTTGTCGTTGCCGTTAGCCAAAGTCTGGGATTGGAGAATTCCGGAAGGTCGTTTGTCCAAGCAGGGGTCTAGAGCCAGAGAGAGACGTCCGCCAAGCCAAGTCGTAACCTGAGAGAATAAGAGAGAAAACGCCAGAGTAGTAATCCAAGTGAAAACTATGTCGAGCAATGAGTAAGAAGAAGAACTGGCATTATAAAGTGTGACTGGCCAATCAGAGGTGGGGACAGGCCTGGAGCTATCCTGGATAGGTCCCCTTGATTGGCAGGCAGGTGAGGACTCTTGTCTTGGTAGGAGGTCCTCTTAGTGTGCTGGGGGCGGGTCTTCACTGCATGAGCAGTGAATAAATTAACCTCACCCGGCGCGCGCTGTTCAGGCGCGCGGCTGGGGAACACGGCGGCCGCATGCGGGACTGCAGACCCCCCGGGCATCCGAGGACGCAGAGCACGGCGGGGAACCCCCAGGACCGCCGAAGGTGAGTGACGCCAGCGAGAGGCGCGCGCCACGGTAGCGGGAGTAACCGCAGGAGAAGGGGGACCAGGGCGCGGATGCCGCGATCCCTGAATCCTCACAGTACCCCCCCCTTCAGGATAGGCCTCAGGACGATCCTTCCATGGTTTTGATGGAAACTTCTTTCGAAAGCGTTTGAGGAGTCCTGGAGCATGAATATCTTTCAGGGGTACCCATGACCTCTCTTCGGGTCCAAAACCTCTCCAGTGGACCAAGAAGTAGACTTTACCTCTTGAAAGACGGGAATCCAGTAGAGCCTGTATTTCATACTCTTCGTTACCCTGTACCATCACAGGATCTGGTTTAGAAGTGTGATCCGGAAAGAGGCTACTGGAGATAAAAGGTTTGAGAAGTGAGGTGTGAAAGACATTCGGAATTCTCATGCTTTGAGGAAGTTGGAGTCGAAAAGAAACCGGATTAACCTGCTCCAAAATGGAAAAGGGACCCAGGAACCTAGGAGCCAATTTGAGGGAAGGCGTTTTGAGACGGATGTTCTTGGATGATAGCCAAACCTTGTCCCCGGGTTTGTATTCGGGTGCCGGACGACGGTGACGATCAGCCTGATTTTTAGATGTCAAGGATGCCTTTTGTAATGCAGATTGTATTCTGGACCAAGAATCTTGTAGGAGAGCAATATGTTCGTCCACGGCTGGTACCCCAGAGGATTCTTTAGTAATAGGTAGGCGAGCCGGATGGAATCCGTAGTTGATAAAAAAGGGGGTCTCGTGAGTGGACTCATTCCTGGAAGAATTGAATGCGTACTCAGCCCAGATAAGTAATTCTGCCCAGTCATCCTGAGAATTAGAGACGAAGCACCTTAAGTATTTCTCGAGGGATTGATTAACCCTCTCGGTCTGTCCGTTGGATTGAGGATGATATCCAGAAGAAAAGGAAGACGAGATACCTAGTCTCTTGGTGAAATTTCTCCAGAACTTGGAGACGAACTGGGAACCCCGATCGGACACGATGGATGTGGGAATCCCATGGATCCGGAAAATCTCTTTGGCAAAAATATCCGCAAGGGCGGGTGAGGAGGGTAATCCTTTGAGAGGGATAAAGTGTGCCATCTTGGAAAACCGATCCACTACCACAAGAATGGTATTCATGCCATTCGACCTAGGCAACTCCACAATAAAATCCATCGAAATGTGGGACCAGGGACGCTCCGGAATAGGTAAAGGTAAGAGAAGACCCTGAGGTTTCTGACGAGGAATCTTGTTACGCGCACATACTGGACAGGACCGTGTAAATTCCAGAATGGTTTTAACCATATTGGGCCACCAAAAGGTACGACGGATGAGGTCCAAGGTTTTCTTGAATCCAGGATGCCCTGCCGAACGGACGGCGTGTCCCCAGTCCAGTATTTCAGGGATAAATTTGGGTTCCATATACAAAGAGTCTTTAGGAACCACAAGACCGGACGGGAGGTTCTGTTGAGACTTGATGATCCTCTCAAGATTCTTGAATGCCACAGCTGCTAAGATTCTTTGTTTAGGGAGGATGGACTCAGTGGTTTTCTCTGATCTCTCTTCAGAAGAGTATTGCCGGGAGAGAGCATCCGCCTTGACGTTCTTAGTGCCGGGAATGTATGAGAGAACAAAATTGAATCTAGAGAAAAATAACGACCAGCGAGCTTGGCGAGGACCTAAGCGACGGGCATTCTCAATGTACAATAAGTTCTTATGGTCCGTAAGAATGGTGAATGGCTCTTTTGACCCCTCCAGAAGATGTCTCCATTCTTGAAGAGCCATCTTGACGGCCAAAAGTTCCCTATTGCCCACGTCATAATTCCTCTCTGCCGATGAAAATCTTTTGGAGAAAAACCCGCAAGGATGAAGTTTATCCTGGGAAGAAAATTTCTGCGACAGAACCGCCCCAGCCCCACAGTCCGAAGCGTCAACCTCTAAGGTGAAGGGGAAATTCGTGTTAGGGTGTCGAAGGATGGGAGCAGAGACAAAAGTTTGTTTCAGTGTCTCGAATGCCGTGACAGCTTCTGGAGACCAAGATGAAGGGTCTGCACCTTTTTTGGTCAGTGCCTTGATAGGAGCGACAATGGTAGAAAAGTTGCGGATAAACTTCCGGTAATAATTAGAAAAACCCAAAAACCGCTGAACAGATTTGAGGGAATTGGGTTGTGGCCAATCCACGACGGCCTTTAGCTTCTCTGGGTCCATGGCCAAACCTTTGTTGGAGATGATGTATCCGAGAAAAGAAGTGGTAGACTGATGAAAAATGCATTTCTCCATTTTAGCAAACAACCGGTTCTCGCGGAGGCGTGAAAGCACAAACTTCGTATGGATGATATGATCCTGTAAGTTTTGAGAAAAAATAAGGATGTCATCCAGGTATACAATGACAAATATATTAAGAACGTCTCGAAAGATGTCATTGATGAAGTCTTGAAAAACTGCCGGTGCGTTGCATAACCCGAAGGGCATCACTAGATATTCGTAGTGTCCGCTACGGGTGTTGAAGGCAGTCTTCCATTCATCGCCCTCCCGGATGCGGATGAGGTTGTATGCCCCACGGAGATCCAGTTTAGTAAAGAGATTGGCCCCCTGAAGTCTATCAAAGAGTTCGGAGATGAGTGGGAGTGGATAACGATTCTTCACCGTGATATGGTTCAGACCCCGGTAATCAATACATGGTCTGAGAGTACCATCTATCTTTTTGACAAAGAAGAATCCAGCCCCCGCAGGAGAATTGGAATGACGTATGAAGCCCCGCTTAAGATTCTCACGAATATATTCGTCCATAGCTTTGGTCTCGGGCAACGAGAGAGGATAAGATTTAGCTTTAGGCAAGGTATAACCAGGTACCAGATCAATCGGACAATCGTAGGAACGATGAGGAGGTAGAAGTTCAGACTGAGCCTTGCTGAAAACGTCCAAGAATTCGGCGTATGGAGAAGGTAACTCCCTCCGAGAACTTGATGTGTTGGCTAATAGAAAGGATGGTTGCTTGATAGAGGAAAAATGTTTCTCTGACCTTGACCTCCAGTTAACAGGGTTAGGAGAAACCCAATCGATGAGTGGATTATGCTTCTGTAACCAGGGCAAGCCAAGCGTGATAGGTGTTCCTGGGGCATGAATAACATCAAAACCCAGAGTCTCTTTGTGAGAATGAGTAGAAAGGGTGATTGGTCCGGTCTCTAAGGAGATATAAGCCGGGGTGAGAGGTCGATAATCAATCCCGACCAAGGCAACGGGAGAGTCCTTCCTGGAAAGCGGAATTTGATTTTGCTCAGAAAAGGTTTGATCTATGAAATTCCCTCCTGCGCCGGAATCGATAAATGCAGCAGTGGAGGTGCGGAAAGTCGGTCCTGAAAGGGAGACGGGAATAGTCAATCTTTTGGGAAGTTCCCTTCTGGGAGGGGGACAAGGAGATTCAGTACCCAGAGAGCGCCCCTTCGTACTCACTGGGCTTAGTCGTTTCCCGGAGATGGAGGATGGTTACGGGTACGCTGCTCAGAAGCTCCGCAATGATGGCACGATTCCCCAGTAGAGCGAAGTTGTCGTGACGGTACCCGAGGTTGCTGAACTCCAAGTTGCATCGGCTCTGGAGCCTCCAGCGCCGGTAACGGGGATACGACGGGTCTCTGGTTAGTAGAGAACCTGGAAAAGGAAGCACGGAAAGGCGTAGCCCGGGGAAGCTGACGCTGAGCGCGGCGTACCTGAAGGCGCTGATCCATACGAGTAGCCAGGGTGATGAGATCCTCCAGTAACTCTGGCCTGGTGTGGGAAGCAAGTTCATCCTTCAGAGACTCCGATAGACCTTTCCAGAAGACGGCGACTAAAGCCTCCTGACCCCAATGAGTCTCAGCTGCTACAGTTCTGAATTCCAAGGCGTATTGAGCCACAGGCCGACGTCCCTGTGTAAGCTCTAGCAGGGTATCAGAAGCAGTCTCTTGACATGCGGGGATATCAAAAACCTGTCGAAAGTCCCGTCTGAAGGCCGTGTAATCGCGGGTAATATCAGGGCGTAGTTCCCAGATCGGAGAGGCCCATGCCAGTGCATTACCTGTGAGCAGACTATATACGTAGGCTCAAGGGTGACAAAGAAAAGGTGCGCAACAACAATAAATAAGTGACGTGATGAATGTGATACAATAAAATGGGTGACCTTGTGTGTAAATTGAAAATAGATGAAGCGTCTGCAGCTGTGACAACAGGGATGGCTCTAGTCCCCCCTATAAGCACACAAAAAAACAGAAAACACAGCGCACAACGCTCATAGTGTATTAAATGATATCTTTAGTAACCAAAGTATAAGGTAAGTATTGTGCGTACATAAAGGTTAAATTAAACAAGCATTTCTGGGTTATATGTTACCCAACACCAACGGACGCCTGTGATGGTCTCGTGGCTCTCTCCTTCTCACTCCAACAACCTCGGTGTAGGGCCTGGAAAATCTCCACTCCAATCGCTGGTATTTTGCCTCTCGCCTTAGGGTGAGGCTAGTGCAGTCTCAGCAGTCCAGAAAAAGGACCTCCGCTTGTCTGTGTTAGGCCCATCACTGCATCAATCTCCTTTGCGGAGCTTTTAGGACCCTGCAGAGATGCACCCCTTGTACAGATGATTGACGTGCAAACTGGGGACTCTGCAAAACCATTAATGAGAACCAGTGACAGTTTTGCAAGACTGTCACTGGTTCTCATTAATGGTTTTGCAGAGTCCCCAGTTTGCACGTCAATCATCTGTACAAGGGGTGCATCTCTGCAGGGTCCTAAAAGCTCCGCAAAGGAGATTGATGCAGTGATGGGCCTAACACAGACAAGCGGAGGTCCTTTTTCTGGACTGCTGAGACTGCACTAGCCTCACCCTAAGGCGAGAGGCAAAATACCAGCGATTGGAGTGGAGATTTTCCAGGCCCTACACCGAGGTTGTTGGAGTGAGAAGGAGAGAGCCACGAGACCATCACAGGCGTCCGTTGGTGTTGGGTAACATATAACCCAGAAATGCTTGTTTAATTTAACCTTTATGTACGCACAATACTTACCTTATACTTTGGTTACTAAAGATATCATTTAATACACTATGAGCGTTGTGCGCTGTGTTTTCTGTTTTTTTTATATACGTAGGCTACCTTTTTCCGGACAGTAGCATACAATTGGGGAGCCATCTCGAACTGGATCTCGCACTGGTTGAGAAAGCCACGACAGGCGTGTGGATCCCCTGCGTAGGGCCTTGGAGCCGGAATCTTCGGAACTGAAAATGAAGTGGAAGATAAGTCAGGCTGCGCCGGGGGTGCAGCCGCAGGCGGAGCCTGTAAAGGGCGGTCCGATACCTGTTGGGAGAGGAGAGCCACTTGATCCGTTAAGGCCTGTATTTGTTGGTACATGGCCGTCATCATAGAGTCCACAGTCTGGTCTGCGTCTTGTGGGCTTGACATAATGTTACGCCGGTGCTGCCCGCAGACCAGACCCGTTCCTTTCACTGAAGTGAGGAACGTATAGAAGCACGCACCCGCAGCAAAGGGAGCGTGTCCGGAGTGTGGTGATTTTGGCGTTGCCAGGCCAGGTGTATTTAGCTAGAATTACTTGCCGGTACCGGTGTAGAAATGCCGTTGTCTTTGCCGTTAGCCAAAGTTTGGGATTGGAGAATTCCGGAAGGTCGTTTGTCCAAGCAGGGGTCTAGAGCCAGAGAGAGACGTCCGCCAAGCCAAGTCGTAACCTGAGAGAATAAGAGAGAAAACGCCAGAGTAGTAATCCAAGTGAAAACTATGTCGAGCAATGAGTAAGAGGAAGAACTGGCATTATAAAGTGTGACTGGCCAATCAGAGGTGGGGACAGGCCTGGAGGACTGCGTGGAGCTATCCTGGATAGGTCCCCTTGATTGGCAGGCAGGTGAGGACTCTTGTCTTGGTAGGAGGTCCTCTTAGTGTTCTGGGGGCGGGTCTTCACTGCAAGAGCAGTGAATAAATTAACCTCACCCGGCGCGCGCTGTTCAGGCGCGCGGCTGGGGAACACGGCGGCCGCATGCGGGACTGCAGACCCCCCGGGCATCCGAGGACGCAGAGCACGGCGGGGAACCCCCAGGACCGCCGAAGGTGAGTGACGCCAGCGAGAGGCGCACGCCACGGTAGCGGGAGTAACCGCAGGAGAAGGGGGACAAGGGCGCGGATGCCGCGATCCCTGAATCATCACACTGTGTTATGTGTTTATTGGCTGCTGTATGCTGTTCGTTGAATTTATATGTAGCACCTCCATGTGCATCCTAACTAAGAAGTGTGCATAACATTCATTGTGATTGCGGGTGCTCTAGACTGACATGACATTAGAGGATCTGATTGCAGACAATCTGCGGCTTGTCTGTTCTATGTACTAGCACTGACAAATCACGTATTGCACGATAGGTGGTCTGTTTCACTTATGGCCATATCTCTCTGAGTTACCAACATTTAATCAATTGACTGCACAGCAAGTATTCTGGAGGCCAGGGTCATGTGTAAGATGATTAGCCCAGATAGCTTCAACTCGGCCCTCTTTTCAAAGCACAACAAGTTCTGTATCTTTTCTTAACTTTATTTGTGGGAAAGCAGGGTAAAAGACAGGCACTTGTGAATAGATGTTGGTGTTTAGATAATGCCTCTCTGTGGGTGCTTGGTAGTTAAGGGCAGGTGAAAAGGGTAATCCTACCACTACAGCAGTTACAGCAGGTACTCACTCATCCAGAGGTGATGGTGGAAAAGGAAGTCCCAATGTATGCTGGGTAGCAAGATAGCCTGGGGACAGACCATCTGTGGGCAGAGCCGAGGGGGAGAAAGCAGACTAGCCCATTTGGGAGAAAGGCTGGGGCTGCTATAGCAACTCACAGAAATGTCTGAGGGAGCTACAACATGTAGCAATAATGTTGCATCTCTGATACAGCAAGCTGCTGAGATAGGGGAAATAGCACTGTGTCTGTCACACGGGCACTGTGTGTGTGCACAGAGCAAAACACATGCAGCTGGAACTGAGAGACTGACAGGCAGAACTGCAAGGAAAGGGGGGGTGAAACAGAAGTGCAGTTCTTGTTCCATGACACTCCCCGTCTGGTATCTGGAGATACCACTATATAACTTGAATGTGTGGAACATATGTGCAATGCAAACAAACATAACATAATACTGCAAAGTCCATGTCCACATAACGATGTGATACCGGCTGGTACCACAGGCATTGAAATCCCTTGGCAAAGTCTTTTAGCAAAGGATGTTGGGTGGATGAACCGGTCCAGGTTAGCTGGGTTCACCACAATGTCTTTCTGTGAAAGTCTCTGGCCCTGTTTCCTTTCAACTTTGTGAGAGAACAGTCCCTTTGACTCTGTAGTTTTCTCTACAGAGTGCATCACCTCGTGGATGTGCCAGTCGTGGTAGTTTGTCACCCTATCACCAGGCGTTTGGCGGAAGGAGATGGCCTTTGGCTCCTTGCAGAATAGGATCAACGCCCCTGGAAGACTGGTTGTCAAGTCTGGTCCAGTGAGTAGTGCCCCGTTTGGAGAGGCTTCCTGGTACTGAGCATTGGAGCTGAACGTTACCCAGATCTGGCTGGGTTTCTGACGGTGGTGAACACCAGATAATGGGAGGTGCACTCAGTTGACCCTGCACAGGTTCTGAGGGTGTAGGGTGAGGCATTGTCCTGTAAGTTGAATAGGTTGAAGAACTCCGTCTTCGCCAATGATCTGTTGCTTTGGTCGTCGAGGATTGCATACATCCGAATAGCCTTCTCAGGTTGTCCCTGGGGGTGCACTGCGACGAGGCATATTATGGAGCAGGACATTTTGTCACCTTCTTTTCCGCAAACCTCAGTGCGCTGAGATGTGACGGATGTTAACTCTCCTTCTTCTTTCTCCCCGCCATGCACCGCTACGGAGGATGGGTTGTTGAGTTGGTGGTGTCAGCGCCTC
Organism: Ascaphus truei; assembly: GCF_040206685.1. Lineage (NCBI taxonomy): Eukaryota > Metazoa > Chordata > Amphibia > Anura > Ascaphidae > Ascaphus > Ascaphus truei. The sequence continues at coordinate 45,323,393 of NC_134488.1, read as the reverse complement.
TGGGTGTAACGATGTTACGTGCTTGTCACTTTCGCACACTGTGCATTTGATCTCTTCTTTACAGTCTCTGGCTAGGTGAGTCATGGAACCGCAGCACCTGAAGCAAACTCTGAATTCTCCAAGTAACCTCTTGAGTTCCTCTAGGGACTTTATCCTGAACCCAAAGCACTTGCTAAGTGGGTGTGGCTTCTTGTGTATGGGACATTCCCTGTTTGGGTCCCTTGGTTCCTCGTTTCCGGCGACCGACTGATCGGGAGTAGTTTGGGTCGTGGGAGGCACGTCCATCCTGTGGACCGAGATGGGTGTTTGGCTGTTACCATATCTCACCACTGGTCTCTCGTTCCTCAGGCTGCTTGCACTGTATGTGGTTTGCGCACCCAAGATGAAACTGGGATCGTTCCTTGTCCTTGCCGCTTCGCGGATGAAGCTCAAAAAGAATGAGAATGGGGGGAAGGCGACTTGCTTCTCCCTTTTGTATTTGGAGCCTTGTGAAATCCATCTTTTTTGGAGGTTGTAGGGTAGCTTCTCCAAGATGGGTCTCACTCCACGAGCTGAGGTCAAGACGTTGAGACCTGTTAAGGAATGGTCTTTCCTTGCGAACGCCAGCTCTTGCAGCAGGTCCCCAAGCTCTTATAACTTTGAGTAGTCTTTAGTTGTGATCTTGGGGAAGCTGTCGACTCTTTTGAAGAGCGAATCCTCGACTGCTTTGGGGCTACCGTAGCACTCTTCTAGCCTCTCCCACACTAGGTCAAGACCTACTTGGGGTTGGTTCACGTTTGCCGCCCGAAGTCTCTTTGCGTGCTCCCTGGATTCGTTCCCCAGAAACTTGAATAGCAGGTTGAGCTCTTCACTTGCTGAGAAGTCCAAGCTGTTGATTGCGTCTTTGAACGTGAACTTCCACGTCCGGTAGTTCTCAGGGTGGTCGTCGAAGCTGATGAGTTTTCACCTGGTCATGCCGGATCATGTATTTGGCTATGTCTGTCAGGCCTGAGGCATCAGCGCGTTGGTCGCGTTCTGAGGTAGTTGCTGGGAGGGTCTGTGCGGTCGCCTCTTCCTTGGCGTGGACGCGTGATGACTGTTGGTCGGTACGAGGGGCTGTGTTTTCCCGTGTGGGTGTACCTGGATGGCGAGCCTGTTGTAGTGCATCCGTGTGCGCGCTGGCGTGTGGATCACTGTTGCGGCTGTGGCTATCCCAGGCAGCATGTACCATTGACGGAGCAGCGTCTTCTCCTCGTTGACCTAGCAAGTCTTCGGTGTCTGTAGAGTCACTCCCTCCGTGTTGAGATGGTGCGCTGGTGCGCTGGTATTTACACTGAAGAGGCTCCTTATGTACAGTAGTCTTCAGTGCGTTGGATTGGATCCTCTGAGGCTATCCGTCTGTACGGTTGCTCCCCGCCGTCCTGTTGCACGGGTGCTTCTAGGACTTCAGCTTGGGCTATGGCGGCGGCTTCCTTCTCTTGATTAAGTGCCTCTAGTTCCGCATCAAATTCGGCTTTCCTACACGTAGTGGCTGCGGCAGTAGCGGCAGTGGCGGCAGTAGCGGTGGCGGTAGCGGCGGCATTAGCGGCGGCTGTCTGTTCCTCCTCTTCTATGCGCGCTCTTCCTGCTCTTATGGCTGCCTCTCTGCGACTATATTCGGCCCTGGCACGTGCGGCCTCTGCGGTGGCTCGCGCCTTGGTAGCATTTGTGCTTGCGCTGGACGCGTTAGATTGCGCTGATCTTGCTGACCTTGATGAGTGCCTGGATGTGCCTGAGCGCTGCGATGCTGTCTACAGTAGGAGCTCTTTTCTCTCGCTTTGGGCGTCTGCGATGGCAGTTCGCACGCGACTGTCACGTGTCAAGTCAATATTGTGCTGTAAATCCCTTTCGTGCAGGCTTTCACTAGTATTAGCCCGGGCCAGGTATGTGACGTATGCCTCTGACAGCCCTTGGTAGCATAAGTGGTCAATCTTTAATTGAGTTATTGCCTGCTCGAGCTGTTGTACAGAATTGCCAGTGCCGGCGACATTGCGTATTCCAAGTGTGGTAGTGTTCCAGGCCAACTCTAATTTAGCGCGGTGCGCTTCAATGTCAGTCTCGTATTTTTCGTGGGCCTTTTGTGTCAGTGTGACTGTTTGTTTGGGCCTTGCGCCTGCCTGCGCCTGTTGCAGTTGCACAGCGGTCTCTGTGTCTGATTGATCGCTCTCCTGCGTGATGTCTGTTGAGGCTCTGAGTTCTGGCCTTTAGCCATTGCGTGTGGCGTGCGGTCTATTACCTGTGTCAGCGATGGGCGTCTGTCTCAGATGATGCCGAGCGGTGTCCTGCAGCGTGCAGCGTAGGGGTAGCTGTACTCACAGGTGTCCGGTGACTCTGACCCGTGTCCTGGTGGGTGTCTGGTAGCGTGGCCCTTGATGGCGCTAGCCTTGGGGACGTGCGCAGGGGTAGGTGAGATGGTGGCTCCTCAATATAGGGCTGTGCAGGGGGTGGACTCAAAAAGACAGAGAAGGCAATCAAAGCTCTGTGTGTAAAGTGCACTGTCTGTCTGCAAAGCTGCTGCCTTGTGTGCAAGGTTGTTTGCTAGCTTTGTCCAGTGTGAATCTGCTTGCTTATTTGTAAGGCTGCAGGTTTTGTGCAGTTTGCTGTATAAGGCTTGCTGCCCTGTCTGGCAGTGTAAAGCTGCTGCTGTCTGAAAGGCTGCTCTGCGTTATCATAAAGTCTAGAGTAGCAGCTCCTGTAAGTGTCTGTAAGGCACACGGTATCCTTTTCACTATTCTGGAGGCCAGGGTCATGTGTAAGATGATTAGCCCAGATAGCTTCAACTCGGCCCTCTTTTTAAAGCACAACAAGTTCTGTATCTTTTCTTTACTTTATTTGGGGGAAAGCAGGGTAAAAGACAGGCACTTGTGAAGAGATGTTGGTGTTTAGATAATGCCTCTCTGTGGGTGCTTGGTAGTTAAGGGCAGGTGAAAAGGGTAATCCTACCACTACAGCAGTTACAGCAGGGTACTCACTCATCCAGAGGTGATGGTGGAAAAGGAAGTCCCAATGTATGCTGGGTAGCAAGATAGCCTGGGTACAGACCATCTGTGGGCAGAGCAGAGGGGGAGAAAGCAGACTAGCCCATTTGGGAGAAAGGCTGGGGCTCCTATAGCAACTCACAGAAATGTCTGAGGGAGCTACAACATGTAGCAATAATGTTGCATCTCTGATACAGCAAGCTGCTGGGATAGGGGAAATAGCACTGTGTCTGTCACACGGGCACTGTGTGCGTGCACAGAGCAAAACACATGCAGCTGGAACTGAGAGACTGACAGGCAGAACTGCAAGGAAAGGGGGGGTGAAACAGAAGTGCAGTTCTTGTTCCATGACAGCAAGCATCTTTTATATGCATTGTCAGATTCAGTCACTGGTTATATACACCTACTATAGTCAATTACAGTACTATACTTTTGTTATTGCAATATTGTTGTCACACACGGAATTAATCCACATACCACCAACCCACGATTGTGTTAAGTCCACCACATCAATTTAAGAGAGTGAGACTCTACCCCATATAGATTGATACAGACAACTATATACCTACTCTGGGATTTTTACAGCATTGTTCTATCACCTTTAGTATATCAGGATAGGTACCAGTGTTGGACTTTACTACATAGCGATCATGGGTTGGCTTGATCGGTATGCTGTGTTAGTGACTGCATTTTGATACATTGCATACTTATTGTGGTGTATTTCCAGACAGCACAGAGATATTTTACCACTTTGTATCTGTGGGTTTTTGGGTTGTTCCATACGTGTTTTAACCTATAATAATTAGGACAACACTGATTTGGTTTTACATCCAACCCTCACCCAACCACTGCCATAACCTTCCAACTTATATGAATATTGTATTCTTGTATGTCTATATTTGTTGACTTTACTTTATGTGAGACTTATTAAAAGTTATATTTTAACTGTCCCAGGAGTGCTACAACAAATGAGCTTCTAGCTAGAAGGTATAGGTGTCAAATACACCTTCTCTTTCTAATTTTTGATACTATTATCATTCCTAGCTCATTGTATGCACCAGGTGCCAATCTAGGCATTTGTGGACGAGAAAAAGAAAACACAAGAGCGCACCAAAATGAGAGAAATAAAGTTTATTACAAGCAATAAACAATAGTAACCACTTACATAAATAAAAACTTTAATAATTCCCGGTCTCGATCGTCAGTTCTATGGTAGGGCATCAAAATAGGGTGAGCAGGGGCAGTATCACTCCTCAGAAATCAGTCCCGCACACTGGGGCTGTCCCTGTTGCCCTGTAACGCTATCAGACCTCCACGAGTGTCAGCGTGGTGGACCGCGTAGCGCGCATGCGCATGAAATGAAGCCCCCTGTAGCTGTCCTGGAGATGCCTGTCCGTTTTAGTTTGTGCGATCGTAATTGGAATAAAAAACCTCTTGTGTGTAGGCTGGCTATGAATGTACAATAAGCAAGCAACATCATTCGCGACGAGTTTCGTATACAAAAGTATACTTCATCAGGCTTTTTCAGGGGCACCTGTCTGGGGTCCTTTATATGTCTATCTAAGTTCATCATTGGTTGGTACTGATGATTGAGCAACCAATTGGATTGATAATTAAGAGGGGTGGGTGGTGTTACGAATCCTCCCCTCTTGTATGGATGTCCATAATGTTAAAATGTATATCATACTTATAACAGATTAGTTCAGTGGCATTTAAAAGATTAAAAGATAATACTTAAAAACAGAAATGCCACACAATATAAAGACAGATAAAGTTATGCAAACAGGTAACCCCCTATAAACAAGTGTAATAGATAAAACATATATATAATAATATGAACAATATAAATAAAACATTGTGCAAACACATTACAAATACAAATGAAAAACATAATGGACATTTAACACATAAAAAGAGAGAGTATTAGAAAAATACCAGAGGGGCAGGAGAAAGTAAAAAGAGGGGGGGAAAGGGGGGGGGGGAAGGAGGAAAGGGGGGGGAAAAGAAAAAACAATGATATGGATATAACAAGTGTTAAAGCGAACAGCTGATTGACTAACAGGATCATACTCGTATAATCACTTCAAAAAGGGAGTCAGTTCTACATAATCATTTAACCCCTCAGGATATTTTGTTTGGAGGGCTAAAATCCAAAACTGCTCCCTCCTTGCAATTTGTTAGTCTTTATCACCAGCTCTAATTGTTGTAGCTATGTGTTCACTACCCATATATTTAACCCCTACTGTGCTGCACTGATGAACATCTTTAAAATGAGACAACAAGTGAGTAAGTGGTTTATAATAGGCCAATAGTTTAGGAATGTTAGCAATATTTCAGAGATGTTCCATCACACGAATTTTGAGATGGCGTTTGGTGCGACCTACATATTGTAGTCCACATCCACATTGTAAGATATATATGACGTATGTTGTTAAACAGTCAATGTAATTATGGATTTCATATTTACAGTCTGTGAATTTAGATTGACAATGATCTTGAGTTAACATTCTAGGACAGATCTTGCATCTATTACATCTGTGGTTACCCTTTAACCCCAATAAATCTCTAAGGTCCTTCTTCTTAGTAGGGACACTGCCTTTGAGGAGGCTCGGGCCAATATATTTTTCAGATTATTGGATTTTGTAAAGACAATGGGTGGTCTTTTGGGTAAACATTTGGCCAAAATGGGATCCATGTGTAAGATATAGCAATATTTATTGAGACTATGTTTTATCTTACTGTGTGAACTGTTAAATTTGGTTATAAAATATGGAGTCTTTCTCTCATTTCTAATAATTATTTTTTTCTTAATGGATTTTTTCAGCTCTACAATTTGTGGTGCAGTGATTGATGGAATAGAATCGCTAACAATAATGTTTCCCAATGGCTGAGTGGAAGTGTTCAAACTACCATCGATGGCAACAAATTGATTTTGTGTTTGTTTACTACTTGAAGAATAAATTAATTTGTCCCTCTTAGTATTCAGCACCCTTTTATACGCTCTATCGATAATAGTGCTGTCATAGCCTTTTTCTAGGAAACGTTCTACAAGTGTCTGAGATTGGTCTTTGAATGTTTCCAAATCAGCGCAATGGCGCCTAATGCGCAAAAACTGGCTGTATGGAATGTTGTTAATGCATCTTTTCTCATGACCACTTGTTGGATGTAAAAAGGAGTTCACATTTGTGCTTTTAAAATGAGTTTTGGTGTACAATTTGTTTTCAGCAATGTATATTTCTAAATCCAAATAAAGTAAAAATCTGATTAAACTGATTGTCATTTAGCCCAGCAACAAAGCTGTCAAATGAGATGCTATCACCGTCCCAAATTACAATCACATCATCGATATATCTCCGCCACATAATTAACTGCAGCGGAGACACATCAAAGCCTCATATGTGTGACGATTCCCACCATCCCATGTATAAATTTGCAAAAGATGGTGCAAAACGTGTCCCTATAGCAGTGCCACACAATTGTAAATAAAACTCGTGTTCAAAAAGAAAATAATTGTGTTTCAAAATAAAATCTATTGAATCGTGAATAAACCTACGTTGAAGAAGTGGTAAAGTGCCATAGAGTGATAAAAAGTGATCAATAGCATCTAATCCCCCTTTAAGTGGAATAGAAGTGTAAAGTGTTTGAACATCCAATGTGGCTAGCTGATAGGAGGGTTCCCAAGTGAAACCTGTAAGAATGGTGAGTAAAGAAGTGGTGTCAAGTAAGTGTGATGGTAACAGTGATACTTGTGGTTGTAGAAAGAAATCTACATAGGAAGAAAGATTAGCAGTTAGTGAGTGAATCCCTGAAATAATACGTCGCCCCGGAGGATTGGAGAGTGATTTGTGAATCTTAGGCAAATGATACATAATAGGGATGGTGGGAGCCGTGCAACACAAATAATCAAACTCATGTTTCTTGAGGACATTTGATTGATAAGCAGATTTTAACAACTCATTAAGACCCAGTTGGAATTGATCTGTAGGGTCTTTGGGAAGTCTACAATAGGATAAGGGGTCTGACAATAATCTAGTTGCTTCCAAGCAGTAATCTACTCTGTCTTGCAGTATATTGCCTCCTCCCTTGTCTGCTTCACGTACAACCATGTTGGGATCTAATTGCAGTGTTTTTAGCACGTGTCTTTCCTGGATAGTCAAATTCATATTCTGATTTATTCGAGTTGTCTGCGATTGTTCCAAAGTTTTAAATTCCTTTTCCACCAATTTATTAAAAATGTCAGTATACTGTCCCCTAGAGTGATAGGGATAAAAAGTAGAATTCGGTTTAAACAATGAGTGTTGCATAGACATATCATCTCCAACACTATTTGAACCCTCGTCCTTCAAGGACATCAAGTCCACAAGATGATTTTGTTCACTGGAAGACAGTGTATTGACAATGGGGTTAATAGTGTTAGGAGTAGGTACTGGGCCTCCCTGGTCTGAAATGAAATGTCTACTAAGGGTTAACTTCCGGTTAAATTTCTGAAGATCTATATAAAGATCAAAATTGTTAACTCTACGTGTGGAGGCAAAAGAAAGTCCTTTGCCCAAGACATTCATTAAAGTATGATCTATTTAAAAATGGGACAAATTAAAGATGCCCTTTGATTTTAGCGTTGGGTCATCTGGATAGACTTGGGAGGGGAGGGTTGTTTGCTTTCCTCTGGTTCCACTCCCTCTATGTCCTCTCCTGAATCCTGTCTTTTCCTTATACTCTTTTTGGGGGCTCCCAATAAAGGTGGGTGGTTGGAATCCCAGGTGGATATTGATTGTCTCATTTTCTCCAACCTGTTTAAAAAATCCTCATTTTCTATTTCCAAACAGAAGTGCAGTTCTTGTTCCATGACAGCAAGCATCTTTTATATGCATTGTCAGATTCAGTCACTGGTTATATACACCTACTATAGTCAATTACTATACTTTTGTTATTGCAATATGGTTGTCACACACGGAATTAATCCACATACCACCAACCCACGATTGTGTTAAGTCCACCACATCAATTTAAGAGAGTGAGACTCCCCCCCCATATAGATTGATACTCATATATCTTAATTTCTCCTTCCTTCGCCACTTCTCAGTTCACATGAACTCCTTTCTTACCTGCGCCCTCTGACACTACACATCTATACCCCCTTCACTAAAACACACCCTTACAAATCATCCCCACACATTCTCTTTCTTTTCATGTTGCTCCTCTTTGCTATAACGGAGACTTGGCTCACTGACTCTTCTCTGGAAGCTGCCTCTCTTATAGTGTCCTATATTTCTCCCACACTCCATACACTGATGGCAGGGGTGGAGGCGTGGGACTCTTCCTGTCCTCTATCTGCCATTACTGAACCCTTCCTATTCCTCCCACTTTTTCTTTTCCCTCCTTTGAGGCTCACACTGTCCAGATTTTATCTCCTCTCCCTGTCCACGTTCCGGTCATCTATCGCCCACCTACCTCTACTCATCCCCCCTTCTGCCTATGAAGATCAGGCGCGGGCTCTGCCCTGTCAAGCTCCAGTCGCCTGATTGGGTCTAGCTTCTCTTCTGCCTGCAGGAGTAATTTTGCATTTGATTTGTTGCTGCTGCTATTTAGGCTCACCCTTTTCCACAAGGAAAATGGGGTAGCATAAACTTCTTGTGACGTCGTGCAGGTAGCAAGCACTCTGCCTTGTCTTGTATTGCCTTATCCTTCTTTTGACTCTGTTGACTTCTCCTACTCTCGACCACAGCTAGTGACCCCTACGATTCGCACCTCTCCAACCCCGACCCGGCTACATGACAATGAACCTGCACACCGGACACGGCTACGCGGCTTCAGGTTGGTGTAGCAATATCCCCACCTCAGCCCTTCAGTCCCTTCCTGTATGTGGTGAGCACTCGTTACAGTATGCTCTTCCCCGCAAACACAGACCCCGCTGAGGTGGGTCGAGTTCTGACTTTGCATGCCAACCTGTTCAAAAGACTGGAACAGTATATGGACCAAAATGATGAATACATGGCTCAGATCCAAGCAGTGGTGCAATCCGCCACAGACCAGGTACAGCACATAGCATCTAATCCTGCATTCCCAGCAGCGGCTGCCTCAGAACCAAGTCCCACCCTCACTGCTTCTGAACTACAACTTCCTACAACTAACCGCTATGGCAGAGACCCTCTCGGCTGTCGCGGTTTCCTAAACCAATGTTTTATCAGTTCGAACTGGAACCTTTCTGGTTTGTGTCTCAGCGATCTAAAGTGGCATATATTATTTCACTGTTAACCGATGAAGCTTTGGCTTGGGCATCACCTATCTGTGAGCAAAGACCGCACCTCACGAGTAACTTATATTTATTCACACAGGAGCTCCGTAGAGTCTTTGACACTCCAGGACGCAAGGTAATGGCTTCCTCATTCCTCCTGCATATCTCTCAAGGCAGTCGATCGGTGGCCTGTTACACAGACGAGTTCCAGACGCTCGCTGCAGAGACCATATAGAATGATGAAGCACTGGTTGCGATATTCTGGCAAGTCCTTGCTCAGAATCTCAAGGATGAACTCTCCGTGCTGGAACGACCTGCAGAATTAGAGGATCTCATCGCTCTATGCATCCGCATGTTTCAAGGTCTACAGGAATGGAGAGTCGAGAGAGCCCAGCGCAGAGGAGGCGTTCCATCTTTGCAACCTCATTCTGCACCTTTCATTCCCAAGCAACTTCCCTGAGCCTGAGGAACCGATGCAACTTGGAGGAAGTAAGCTTACGGCCGGCGAAAAGCACTACAGAAGGAATAATGGCTTGTGTATGTACTTGTCACGCTGTGCAGCCCGCAGACCAGACCAGCCCCTGTACTGAGGTGGGATGTAGAGTATACGCACCGACAGCAGAGGGGGCATGTCCGGGATGTGTCGTAGTAGCGTGGCCAGGCCTGGATGTAGATAAAGAATGGTCAAGTACTTGCCGAGTCCGAGGATATAGAAAGTTCTGTAGTCAAAATCCGTAGCAGAGTCCGAGGGTCTTAGAGGTTAGAGTAGTCAGTAGGAAAGCCGAGTTCAGGAGCCAGAGGGGGTATTCAGACGAGCCGGGTCAGTAGCTGTAAGGAATAAACACAAAGAGAGCACGACACATGTTCCAGGCAACACAGGTAGAAAGGAGCTATGCAGAGCAAGGAAGTGAAGGCAAAGCAGGATATTTAAAGCGACAGTGACCAATCTGGACGAGGGGCATGGTGGAGGCGTGTCGACGAGCTGCTCATGAGTGGCTGAGAGACCAGGAAATAGTAGAGCACAGCTGAGAGTCTGTAACACCAGTGCCAGAATCCAAGATGGCGGCCGCGGCACAGTTCAAGGTATGCGCTGGACGGTGGCATGGGTAGCGACGGGGGTCAGGGGCAGCAGCCGCTGCAGTACTGGTAGTGGGTAAGGAGGGGTCACGCCGCAAGGGACGTGGCCCCCGATTCCTTACAGTACTGTGACCTTGCCGGACATCCGGTTCTTCTTTGTCCCAATAAGTCGGGAAACGCCATTTCCTAGTGAGACCCGGGAGAGTCACACTGGGAACACTTCCTTTTCTCCCTGGGGCCTACCCACTAGGCTTCTACTTCCCATCACTTTGACCAGGGAATCCTTTGCGGTCAAGTTACGGGCCTGAATAGACTCTGGGTCAGGCGGCAACTTAATTGATTAGGCTTTTTCTGAGAAACACGATATCCCCTTGATCAAAATCACTACAGCCGGCTTTCATCTCCTCCAACCCTGACCTGGCTACACGACAACGAATATGCACAGTGGATATGACTAAGCGGCTTCAGGTCAGTGTATCAAAATCCCTACCTCAGCACTGCGTTCCTGTCCTGTTTGTGGCGAGCACTCGTCACTGTCTTTCTCTCACTTTGAATCCTGGCTTTCCTTTCTCTCATCTGACTTCCCTGTTCTTCTCCTTGGAGACTTCAACTGCCATATTGATGACCTGTCTCTCCCTTGGGCTTCCCGCTTTCCCTCCCTAACCTTTCCTGTTGGCCTTTAACAGCAGACTGCAGCCAGTACCCACAAGGATGGCCACTACCTAGACCTGGTTTTCACTAAAAACTTTTCTCTCTCTGATTTCTCCATTTACCCCCTTCCTCTCTCTGACCATCAACTCATCTATTTTTTCTCTCTCTCACTTCTCCCCTTCTCCATCTCCATCTACCCCTCGCTTCTGCAGAGACCTGTACTCTATTAACTTACCAGCTTTTGTTTCCACTTTACGCTCCTGCCTCAATTCTCTCAGCCCTGTTCCAGATTCTGACAACCTGGTCAGGAACTACAACTCTGCCCTGTCCGCCTCTCTTGATCTACATGCCCCGCTTTCTCTCTACCATCCTAGCCCTTCTAACCACAGACCATGGCTAAATTCCCATACGCACATGCTGCGTTCCTGGACTCGTTCCTCTGAACGCCTCTGGAGGAAATCTTACCCTCTCGCAGACTTCCTTCACTACAAATGTATGCTGTCCTGTTTCAACTCTGCCCTCTCTCAGGCTAAACAAATCTACTTTTCTTCACTAATCAACATGCACAAGTCTAACCCATGCCAACTCTTCTCTGTTTTTGATCCCTATTCAGACAACCCTCTGCTCCCTGTGACTCAGCTGACACGTAATGGGCTATAGTCGTCAGGGGGACACCACTAGACAAATCTCTCTCTGGTCACATTATATTTGGAATTTGTCAGGTTACAAATTTATTACAGTATCCGGACATTTATGGACGCTTTAACTCAAAAACTTTACTGACAGAATCGCATGTGATTATTGAGCATCATCTCCCACACAAAAAAATCACACTCTGCTCCCTGTTTTTCCCCCTCCATCTCACCTCAGAACTTTGATGACCATTTCAAGAAAAAGGTGGAATCCATAAGTCAGGACATCCCCTCTGTATCCTCCTCCCATCCTACACCTCTTCCTAACTCTCCTCCTGCCTTCCTCGGCTCTTTCTCTGCTTTCACATAGGAGGATATATCATTGCTGATCTCCTCATCGCCCTCATCTCCCTCTACCACTTGCCCTCTTGACCCCATTCCCTCCCATCTACTAAAACCTCTTGCTCCAACTATAATCCCTACGCTCACACACATTTTTAACTCCTCCCTCTACTTTGGTACCATTGCCTCCTCCTTCAAACATGCAACAGTAATACCATTACTCAAAAACAGCAATCGTGACCCTACCTGTCTTTCTAACTTCCATACAGTCTCCCTCCGTTTTTACCTCTAAACTCCTTGAACGTCTTTTATTCTCCCGCTTGCTCCATTTTCTCACCACCTATTCTCTCCTAGACCCTCTACAATCTGGCTTCCGCACGACTCACTCCACTGAAACAGCCCTCACTAAAATAACAAATGGAATACAGTACATGCTGCCAAGACAAAGGTCAATACACTGCTCATATTACTCGACCTCTCTACAGCATTTGATACTGTGGACCACCCTCTTCTCCTTCATTCTCCATGTTCTTGGTATCCATAACATAGCTCTATCCTGTATCTCCTCTTACCTTGCCCATCGTACTTTCAGTGTCTCTTTTGCAAACACCTTGTAAGGTCCGGGGGAACACCTCTCTTTAAAGGGGTTCCACCCGCGACTTTGCTTACCTCCACTCCAGCTCTGCCTCCTCTCCGCCGTGGGCGGGATCATCCTTCCCCTCCGCTTCCTGCGGCGGCGACTGATCTCGCGCATGCGCGCGCACGGCCGAAGACCTTTACGTCCTCCCTCAGGGGAAGTTACCGCCCCCAGCTGAGGCCACGCGCGCCTCTCCCGCACGGCGCACACGCCTGATGCGCGTGCACTGCTCACAAGCTGCATATCTAGCGCAGCTGTGGTAAGTTTCTCCCTACCAATTCCTATCTTCCCTGGGGTTGCTCCCTGGTTACTCCCCCTCTCCCTATTTGTCCTTCCTCCTACTTATACCTTGCTCAGCCATTCATTCTTTGGCTGAGCATAGCTTTTTATGACCTGTGTTAACCACAGTCGTGCCGGTCTCAGTTCCTGTCTTTTTGTCTCCTTAGTGATCCCTTGTGTACCGAACCGGCCTGGCTGTGGATCCGCTCTGGACTTCTACCCTTGGTTTGTATCCTGACTTCCTGGACTCCCCGACCCCTTTACCTCGGCTTGCGGATTCTGACCTACCTCCCGGCTCTGGACCCCAGGCTCTCGGTACCACCTATCTTCTGGAACCTCCCTTCTCGTCTGGCGAGTATCTTACTTTATCTTATGGTGAAAGAAAAATTGTGATCTAGCGCTAAAGTGTAAAACACAGTGTGAATAATACAATAATAACTTCTAATAAAGGTTGGCTGCCTGGTGATACTGCCAATACTAACAGAAAAACACAAGAACAAAGGAAAAACCTGGCGCCAAATAGTCAGTGGAATTGACTGCGGTTCCTTGTATTTGTCAATGCCTTTCTTGGCATAGTTCCTTTTATTAAATAATATTTTAATTGTCGCTAGGACTCTGAATTGTTTGTGTATATTAGTGTCAATACTGCTTACCCTTCAGTGTTGCGCTATGATCTGTGTTTGTTTGTGTTTCTCATTACATGGTTTGTCGAGCAAGTGTGCGGATCCCATGAGGAGTACAGGACATTCCACTGACTATTTGGCGCCAGGTTTTTCCTTTGTTCTTTTACTTTATCTTATACTCCCAGACGGTTCCAGACGCCTATTTTCCACTTTCCAGGTGTGTCCCCGTAGCTGTGGGTGCAGTTTGTTACCCATCTCACCTCAGTTTCGGGGTCCCTCCTTGTCCGTGGTGAGCACAGCGTAACACACCTTCTCCTCTATCGATCTCTCTGTAGACGTAACCCAGGGCTCTGTCCTGGGACCTCTTCTCTTTTCTCTTCACACACTAGGTGACCTAATCACATCTCTTTGGTTCAAATATCACCTCTATGCTAATGGCACACAAATTTACTTTTCAATCCCTGACCTTAAACCTGCTGTACAGAACAAAGTTTCTGAATGTCTCTCCGCTATATCATCCTGGATGGCCCTCCATCGACTTAAACTTAACATGTCAAAAATGGAGCTCCTCATATTTCCTCCCAAACCTGGCCTTACTACCTCTTTCTACATTACTGTTGGAAGCACTATCATACAACCAATAGCACAAGCATGCTGCCTAGGGGTCACACTAGACTACACATTCAAAAGGTAGCTAAAACCTGTCGCTTTTTCCTCCGCAATTTTACAAAGATACACCCTTTCCCCTTTTTGCTCGACTGCCAAAACTCTGACTCAAGCCCTCATTCTCTCCCGTCTTGATTACTGTAACCTCCTGCTGTCCGGCCTTCCTGCCTCTCACCTGTCTCTCCTACAAACTATCCTAAACACTGCCGCCAGAATCACTCTACACTTTTCTAAATCTGTCTCAGTGTCTCCCCTGCTGAAATCCCTCCCCTGGCTTCCTATCAAATCCCGTATCACACACTCGATTCTCCTCCTCACTTTTAAAGCTTTACACTCTTCTGCTCCTCCTTACGTCTCAACCCTAATTTCTCGCTATGCACCATCCAGACTCCTGCGTTCTGCTCAAAGATGTCTTCTCTCTACCCCTTTTGTTTCTATAGCCCTCTCCCGCCTTAAACCTTTCTCACTGACTGCCCCACACCTTTGGAATGCCCTTCCCCTCAATACCCGACTAGCACCCTCTCTATCTACAGCCCCCCCCTGCCTGCTTAGCTCCCGGCTTGCGCCCCCTCCACCTCGGCTCCAGCGTCAAATGATGTCGCAGGGTCATGTGACGTCACGTTGCCATGGTGGTGTCACGTGACCCCGCGGCATTATTTGATATTGGTTAACATGGTGACGCATCACCAAAGTTCAGGTAGGAGAAGCTGCATCTGTTTATTAGGGTACAGTGTTATTGTGTTAGAGCAGGGATAACCAACTCCTGTCCTCAAGGGCCACCAATAGGTCAGGTTATCAGGATATCCCTGCTTCAGCACGTGGCTCACTGAGCCACTGATTGAGCCACCTGTGCTGAAGCAGGGATATCCTGGAAATCTGACCAGGGTGTAGCTTTTAAGGACTGCGGTTTCCCACCCCTGGTTTAGAACAAGGTATCCTGGAAAGTTTACAGTAAATAAGCAAATAAATCCAATTCATAATTGAGCTCAATGCGTTAAGAGTTATAGCTGTCAGGAAGTTAATTTTGTGGAATAACATTACCCATTAATTAGATTAAGGATTTACTTAATTTTATGTAATGTGTACATTGTGAATTTATCAAAGTCTTCCAGCTGCAACTTTGCATCAGATTTGCCACAAAGATATCCCAGAGCTGTCAAAATATTTATTTTGTTACGGCTAAATCTAGAGCTGTCTTTTAAATATTCATGTGCAGCTGATTTTGTAACAATTAATAATAGGGTGGGAATTAATGGACATTGTGTCAGGTAATTAAAACCTATAGATTACTTCAGCCACGGGATTTGGCAGATGGTAAAAAGAATGGGATTATTTCCCAGAGGGCATGTCACTGAGTGCCAAAACCACACTGAGTGAAACAAGTTTGTTTGCATTCACACCCTTGGTAATAACTACATATTACTTATGTGATTACGCTCTGTATCAATTAATTGAAAATACAGTGTATGTCATCAAGGAACGATGTAAAAGATTATAAATACATTCAAGTCGAAACTGATACATCCCATTACAATATATAGATGATAGACAGCACACTGAAGCAAGTTGAATATAATGTTATTTGCAGGGTGCAAAAAGGAACAGAGAGAGGACCTCAGTTCCTCCCAATACAATATATATACTGAAATGTTCCAGCACTCACTGACTTTGAAAAAAATGTCAAAACCGGGGTATGCCAAAATATGAATTTTATGAAGATAGCAAAATATACAATACACCTGGAATAATGTCACGATGGCAGGACATACACAAAAATGGACCCTGGAGATAGTGATGTGGGGTAAAATATATAAGGAAGGGATACCACAATAGGAGAGGAGGAGGGAACAACAACAAAAAAAGGGGGGGTGTATGTATTGGGTTGGTAACCAGGGGGGCAATGTTTCGGGGTGAGAACCCCATTTTTACTTCTTTGGTATATCCCTATATGCCATTTATTGGAGTTATCTTTTGTATCTGCCATCACAGTCTCTGAGGGAAATATAGTGGCATGGTATATTTTTCTGCAAGCTGCCTCTGTCCCAATTTTCATGTGTCCCAGGCCCAGTGGCGGCGGGGGGCCCGGCAAGCCAGTGCTGGAAGTTGTGAACTTCTTGGCCCAGCTGCCAGTCCTCTGGTTGCTGCCAGGCCCCAGTTCTGTCCAGCTGCAAGCCTCTCCCTGTCTCTCACTGATGCCAGTGTGCACCAGGCCTCTCTGACATCAGCGTGTGCCGAAAGCTGGGCAGCTTCCGGGCGCGCACTGGCATGTGAGAGAGGTAGGGAGAGGTTTGCGCTGGGGAGAGCCGGGGCCTGGCGGCAATGAGAGGACTGGCAGAGGTTGGGCCCAACTGCTTTTACCGGCTACCAGGCCCTGACTCTTCCGATCTGTAGGCCTCCCTCACTGTCCCACACCGGGCCCCTCTCTGACGTCGGCGAGCACACCACATGGGAGAGAGGCCCGGCGTGGGAGAGTGAGCGAGAGAGGCCAGGGGTGGGAGAGTGAGGGAGAGAGGCCCGGCGTGGGAGAGTGAGGGAGAGAGGCCCGGCATGGGAGAGTGAGGGAGAGAGGGAAGTGCGACAGGAGGCCCGCAGCAGCTGAGGGAGAGCTAGTGTACCAGAGGCCTGAGACCACCCCCAAGGTAAGTGGGTGTTTTGTATGTATTTAGGGGTTAAGTTTCTCTTGTATGTATTTTTTTTTTGTATTTGGAGGGTGGGGGGCGGGTGTTGTATGTATTCAGGGGTAGTTTTTTAAATGTGGTCTACGGCTGTGCTTTCAGAGCAGTGGAGGAGATCCGATGGGGAGGGGCATGGCGGTGTCGTGGCCATGACATCACGTGGATGGTTCGCCCTCATTGGCTGAACCACCCCCGTGATGTGGCCGATGCTCGGCCGCCGCGACAAAAGACGAAAGTGCACAAGCTGACTGGGGCCAGCTCCGTTCAGGGCTGTGTTCTGATGTGTGGCCCGCATGCCGTAGCGCACGCCGCAGCGGCCACTGGGGGCATAGCCTTACAAAGCTTCCTGACTGCAAAACTAGGGCAAGATAGGTACAAAAACATTAAAACAGCACTAAAATGAAAGAAAAAATAATCATTTGTATCATTGTTTGCCCTGATTTTGGCCCAGTTTTGCAGCTGCAAGACTTTGCTATATAGGCCGCAGTGTGTCGGACCATTTTCTGTGAGTTCTGGACACATTAGCATCCCAATCGATAACGAGGAGCTCTACGACATCAGGAGAAATTAGGGAGAATTTGTATTCATGAAAATGAGATTATAGTACAGTGATGGCTAACTCCAGTCCTCAAGAGTCACCAACAGGACAGGTTTTCAGAATACCTCTGCTTCAGCACAGGTGGTACAGTCATAATGACAGAGCCACTGATTGAGCCACCTGTCCTGAAGCAAGGAATTCCTGAAAACCTGACCTGTTGGTGGCCCTTGAGGACTGGGGATGGCCACTCCTGTTATAATATGTACCCATTTTATCGCTAGTTTCCCCAATTATTTGAATACATTACATAATCGATCAGTTATGGACTAGCAGACACCAGACACACTGCTTTACGTCAAATGTATGACAATTGATTCACAAGATCTATTTTATTTATTTTATGTGAGGCCAAGTGGAAAAGTCAAACCGTTCCCATTTCAGGGAGTTAACACGATCTGCTCTGTATATTTGCTACGTGGTAATACTCAGGTAAACCACACCTTTAATCCTCCGGAGGTGCAATGTAATACTGACATCTGCAGAGTGACTAATAGCACTTGGATATGTTAGGCCTGGAGCAGGTATTATGACACCTGGATATGACACCTTGATGCCATCATTAGCCTGTCAGTGGTTTTTCCATCTCTGAAACATGACTTTGAGATCTCAGTCTCTTATTGGTGCCCAACAAGATGTCCACATTTAGGGGTTGCATAAAAGAATAACTATTCTACATAGAGGAAAGTGTAATTACTGGGTTATTTCTGCTGGAAAACTGTCATTCCTTCCGTCGTTTTTTCCTGCCCCCACTTTCTGTCACTCCATGTCCTCCCTTTTCTTACAGCAGGCAGAGAAGAGAAAGGATGTCCTCTGGTGCGTAGACTCAAGCAAAGGTTCCAGGCATAATGCAGATGCAGAGAAAACACAGCAGTGTATTACTGAGCAAACATCATTCAATGTAACCACTTACAGTGGGTACACTTATAGATTGGTTATTCCAGTGCTGTGAATGTAGCTGTGCTTCCAGGTGGGGGTTCAGTGCTGTGAATGTAGCTGTGCTTCCAGGTGGGGGTTCAGTGCTGTGAATGTAGCTGTGCTTCCAGGTGGGGGTTCAGTGGTTACATCAGTTTAGACTCCAGATTTAGTCAGGGTATGTAAAAGCTTTTGGGGCTCATTCCATGGTATCCAAACCCTTTTCAGATTCTACACGTAGCCTTTGGGCAACAGATACACCACTGCTGATTTATAGCCCGTACTGGGTCTTTTTTTTTAGTTATCCCACTTCAGCGGTCAGAAACATAGCTAGCAGGAGCCAGAAACAGGGACGTAAATGGTAGCAAGGAGCATAGGTGAAATGCCACTCTGCTCCTTGCTACAGTTCACGTCCCTGTTCCTGGTTCCTGCTAGCTAAGTTTCTGACCGCTGAAGTGGGATAACTGTGACGGTGAGGGGGAAACCAGGCTCAATAATAAAGGTTAAGCCCACTTGGTTACCCCTGATCCATGTGTAAAGGTTCTAGAGTGTCAGCTCTTGGATCCAACTGTCGTGTATGCATCACTGAGACTGTGCATTAATTATGCGACAAATCAGTATTTTCTGTGTTTTTGCCTTTCCAGGGGTGCTGGGCAGCGGAGCTCGTGAGGCTGTAAGTTTGTGGGTTGGTTTTGCGGAGAAACTTCAACCAGATTGTTGCTATGTAGCGGTTATGGGATACCCCAAAGATGTACCCGGGAATCAGGTAAGATTCTCGGGCACATTGAAGCTCAATGCTCCGGCAAAATCCTACCCTGGAAACGTTCATGCGCCTCACCAACAGGGTTCCCTGCTTCAGCACAAACTCGAAAAGTAAACAGGGCATGGGGGATCAAGGTATCCCCAGAACGGTCCCAGGGTCCCTAGCATAAGGTGGGATGCCCAGACCATGCCCAAGTCATCCTGAACCTGGTATAGGGGTTCAGGGGGTGCTCCAGCTATGTCGAAAAGCTGCAAGAGTTTTTATTGTGTAAATACAGTTAAAGTCAGGGTTGTGCAGTGTGCCAGGGATAATTCTGATAAGAATAGGGAACATACATTCTTTTTCTATCCCTGACATGAGACCAGAAGGCTTATACCCGTTTAAACACAAAGACACATAAGCAGGGAGAATTTTATTAAAGGTTTGTATTTAATTAATGTATATGCTTGTAACATTGTGTGTGGGTCTGTGGGATTCCAAGTCCTTGGTTCCGAGAGACCGGATGGCTACCAAGCTTGGTGCCACTGAGTCTGCTCGGGATCTGGAGTTGAAAGCCTCAGGGATGCCAAGGTGTTATAACAGGAGTTGTACTGTAGTTATTCCTGAGTACCTCCGTCCTGGCTAACAAAGGGCTATCCGGCGACCGTTTGCCCTTCCTCAGACTCTGCAGAGTCTGGACAGCAGGTGGGCTCAAAATGCTAAGAGGCAGAGGTGCCAGGTTTGCGCATACCCCTTAGCAGAATCCAAATCGGTGCCCACCCAGCTTCAGAATACTGGCAAATAGGTGATAGGTTGGCAGGAAAATTACCATGTGCTGATTGGTTGTAGTGGTTTCTTAATGGGACTCTAAAACCTTTAAGCAACCTTGCAGCCAATCAGGGCCTGAGATTCCAAGCGCCAAATCATCAGTGGCAAATTCAAAGATGCTCTGTAAGGAATAGACGTGAGCGATTTTGACTCAAGAAATATTCTAAGTTCCGCTTTTTGAGGACGTAGCGGTCGTGGCTGGGATTGCATGCCGAATTGCGTTCCAGGACTTTCATGAGTACCTCCTGGTCATTGGAAAGGGCTCCTACAGAGGTCGTTTGTTAACTTTTCGTTTTAAGGAAAATTGACGTTGTTAGCCCCGTTCCCAGTAAGTGTGTTTTCAGTGTAAATTATGTTACTTTATGTGTATGTCAAATGCTAGAATAAATTACAATTTATTTTACTGCTGTGTCTTGTTCAATCAGATGATCCCGGTAGGAAAAGGTGTTAATAACCCTGGTCTCCCGTGCCATCTGGAAGCATAGCTACATTCACAGAACTGGAATAACCAACCTGTAAGTGTACGCACTGTAAGTGGTTACATTGAATGATTTTTGCTCAGTAATACACTGCTGCGTTTTCTCTGCATCTTTTTTATGTCTGGAACCTTTGCTTGAGTCCACACACCGGAGGACATCCTTTCTCTTCTCTGCCTGCTGTTTGGAGGGACGTGGAGTTCCCTCCTTGGACTCTGGCAGCTGGACTTAAGTATCATCATGGGACATTGACTAACTTGTGATAATTTGGTGTGTTTCACTTTAATATAGTTTTCACCCAGTCACACATTAATCCCAGCCCCTCACTTATTTTTCATAGGTTAGTGGCTAGCGCTGCTTCTGTTCTTCCTCCCTTTTCTTTGCTGCTCTCTGTATCCTCCAATATCAAGAGAGGTTCCAATGGGATTGTGAAATACTGCCACTGCTGCAGTTAATAACTATCCTCCTATGCTTCAGGCCTCAGCTCCCTCTCTCCCCTTCCCCCTCCCTTCCTCCTCACTCCCTCCCCCTGCCCCTTCTCTCCCTCCCCCTCCCTTTTCCCTCCCCCCTCCACTCCCTCCCGCCTCCTTCCCCTCTTCCCCTCCCTCCCCCCTCCCGCCTCCCTACCCCCTCCCTACCCCCTCCTCCTTCCTCCCCCCCTCCCTCTTCCTCCCCCCCTCCCCACCAAACTTTGTGAATTCCACCAGAGAGGAAAGCGTAATAACAAATTTCCACAAATATTTCATGAAATTTGTTGGCAAGTATATTAGCAAATTTTTGCAACTTTTTGCAGCATTTTGAATACTTTTGTGAATATTTATATAATGTAAATACATTGGAAAGTTAGCCATTTGTAGCTTGCACATAAAACAAGTAGCCTTCACTTCAACATTTTGGGAATTTGAAAACCTTAAAAGTTGCCGGAACATTTACATACAGAACTGGGGCAGGTACACTCATGTCTAATTATATTCCTAATGTACAATGACAAATCACAGTGACAAGAATTAAAGACCAAACTATTTGTCTCATAAACACAGCTGCTTTTTCCTCCTACCTGTAACTCCTCAACACATCTCATTCACAGGTGAATGTACGATCCACAGATCACCAGGTAACTAATAGCAAGAATTCAGGACCAAGGATACTCAAAGCAAAGCCAGAGGCAAAAGCTACAGAGAAGACTCCACAGGAAAGTAAGTACATAAACCGTTTACTATCCCAGCATTGTATGTACAGTCTAAGAACGTGACTGGATTATTACAGCTGCAGCGGCCGTTATTCGAACAAATCACGGCGCCGATTTTGTGTGCTCTGCTGTACTCCACGCAGCATGAACGCGGACAATCGCCCCAGGCACCCGCGCTTATTGCGATTGCTTTGTTTGAATTTCATGGATTTTGTTTCTTTGAGTGCAATGAAATGAATGAATTGTAATGTGTACAGAACTGTACTACTGTGTCAATTTCAGGTGTTTAAAAACCAGAACTCTAAAATGCCATTTTCTGCACTCGCCACACTCGTGTCTTTAGGCGGTACGGTTGGAAGACATTCCGCGTCATGACATCAGTATTCCGATGTACACAACGCGTGAAGTGTTTGAGTAACGGCCACTGCAGCTGTAGGTCAAATGTAGTTGATTTCCACTTTTTTTAAAAAGTGCATGCTTTAAATAATTGTTTAAATATTGAGATGGTAAAAGTGTTAGAGGGTTTTTATAATCTTTATCTAATGTCTTTTGGTAATAAGGATGCTAGTAAGCCCTCAATTTTCCAAGCAAATTGTAGATGTATTCATTATAATTATGATACCTTTAGTGGCACAGATAAACAATTGGCTGCTATGTTTTAATTCATTGAAGGACAGGAAATATTATTTCACACAACACTGCATTTCTTACCACAAGCTGGTAACAGTTTTACTTTAAGAGTTGAATCTAAGAGCATATTACATTTATAAGTTGTGGTTAAAACATTTTTGACCCAGTACATGGGATTGTATCATCCTATTAATGATGCAGTCATGGTTATTGGCATACAGTATGGTAAAGACAGTATGCATCTGTATACCTGTGTTACCCTCCCCACTCCCTCCTCACCCAACAGGTCATGTTTTGATGATATACCAGTTTCAGCAGAGGCGGCTCAATCAGAGGCCTCTGATTGAACAACTTGTGCTGAAGCATGGACTGATTGAGCCACCTGTGCTGAAGCAGGGATAGCCTGTAAACCTGACCTGTTTGGTGGGGGAAGGGGGGGGGGCATGAGGACTAGAGGTGAGTACTCCTGCCTTACTTAATCCCTGAGACACAAAGAGGTTGATTTACAAAAGTCTCCCAGCTGCAAAATGAGGGCAAAAATGGAGCCATATTCACCCCAAAATCTAATCCCATGGAAAGCAACTAGAGTTTTTCCGTGACTACATTTGGTGCAATTATTTACTGTAGCACAGACTCCCTCCCTCCTCCTCCCCCTCCTCCCCTCCCCCCTCGCCTCCTTCCCCTCCCTCCCCCCCTCCCCCTTCCTCCCCTCCTTCCCCTCCCTCCCCCCCTCCCCCTTCCTCCCCTCCTTCCTCCCCTCCTCCCTCCCCTCCTCCCTCCCCCTCCCCTCCTCCCTCCCCCCTCCCCTCCTCCCTCCCCCCTCCCCTCCTCCCTCCCCTCCTCCCTCCCCTCCTCCCTCTTCCTCCCCCCCTCCCCACCAAACTTTGTGAATTCCACCAGAGAGGAAAGCATAATAACAAATTTCCACAAATATTTCATGAAATTTGTTGGCAAGTATATTAGCAAATTTTATCAACTTTTTGCAGCATTTTGATGACTTTTGTGAATATTTATATAATGTAAATACATTGGAAAGTTACCTATTTGTAGCTTGCACATAAAACAAGTAGCCTTCACTTCAACATTTTGGGATTTTGAAAACCTTAAAAGTTGCCGGAACATTTACATACAGAACTGGGGCAGGTTCACTCATCTCTAATTATATTCCTAATGTACAGTGACAAATCACAGTGACAAGAATTAAAGACCAAACTATTTGTCTCATAAACACAGCTGCTTTTTCCTCCTACCTGTAACTCCTCAACACATCTCATTCACAGGTGAATGTACGATCCACAGATCACCAGGTAACTAATAGCAAGAATTCAGGACCAAGGATACTCAAAGCAAAGCCAGAGGCAAAAGCTACAGAGAAGACTCCACAGGAAAGTAAGTACATAAACCCTTTACTCTCCCAGCATTGTATGTACAGTCTAAGAACGTGACTGGATTATTACAGCTGCAGCGGCCGTTATTCGAACAAATCACGGAGCCGATTTTGTGTGCTCTGCTGTACTCCACGCAGCATGAACGCGGACAATCGCCCCAGGCACCCGCGCTTATTGCGAATGCTTTGTTTGAATTTCATGGATTTTGTTTCTTTGAGTGCAATGAAATGAATGAATTGTAATGTGTACAGAACTGTACTACTGTGTCAATTTCAGGTGTTTAAAAAACAGAACTCTAAAATGCCATTTTCTGCACTCGCCACACTCGTGTCTTTAGGCGGTACGGTTGGAAGACACCCCGCGTCACGACATCAGTATTCCGATGTACACAACGCGTGAAGTGTTTGAGTAACTGCCGCTGCAGCTGTAGGTCAAATGTAGTTGATTTGCACTTTTTTTTTTTTAAAGTGCATGCTTTAAATAATTGTTTAAATATTGAGATGGTAAAAGTGTTAGAGGGTTTTTATAATCTTTATCTAATGTCTTTTGGTAATAAGGATGCTAGTCTGCCCTCAATTTTCCAAGCAAATTGGAGATGTATTCATTATAATTATGATACCTTTAGCCGCACAGATAAACAATTGGCTGCTATGTTTTAATTAATTGAAGGACAGGAAATATTATTTCGCACAACACTGCATTTCTTACCACAAGCTGGTAACAGTTTTACTTTCAGAGGAGTTAAATCTAAGAGCGTATTACATGTATAAGTTGTGTTTAAAACATTTTTGACCCAGTACATGGGATTGTATCATCCTATTAATGATGCAGTCATGGTTATTGGCATACAGTATGGTAAAGACAGTATGCATCTGTATACCTGTGTTACCCTCCCCACTCCCTCCTCACCCAACAGGTCATGTTTTGATGATATACTAGCTTCAGCACAGGCGGCTCAATCAGAGGCCTCTGATTGAACAACTTGTGCTGAAGCAGGGACTGATTGAGCCACCTGTGCTGAAGCAGGGATAGCCTGTAAACCTGACCTGTTTGGTGGGGGGAGGGGCATGAGGACTGGAGGTGAGTACCCCTGCCTTACCTAATTTCTCAGACACAAAGAGGTTGATTTACAAAAGTCTCCCAGCTGCAAAATGAGAGCAAAAATGGAGCCATATTCACCCCAAAATCTAATCCCATGGAAAGCAATGAGAGTATTTCCGTGACTACATTTGGTGCAATTATTTACTGTAGCACAGACTTTGCCCCAGTTTTGAAAGTGAGAGGGTTTAATAACCCCTGAGGTCCTTTAGTTCCAGTGGAATTCCTTCCTGTGACAAACCTCGCCCCGTTTCTTTTGCACCAATCGTAAGCTGCCAGTCCTTTTCTCTGCATAATGTCTGATATGCGCATTGGTAATCTGGTCATTAAGGAATTACAGAATGAGTGTGGCCAGGTGGGTGGGTATTTTGCACCCACCTGGTTTACAGGACGTTGTAATGAGAGTGAACATAGTTTAAAATAGCAGCAGCATCTTCTAACCAAATGTATTCATCTGTCTCCTAAAAAGCAGTTCTAAATCATTTAAATTGTCATCTATATGATGTTTAAAGAAGCAAAACATGTCAAATTTTATGTTTTGTTTTTAAATAAATCAGTTCTGTACTATTAGATACTAGTGACTGTTGTTTTTTATTATTATTTTTATTAAAATTTTAATGCCATTTTTAATGAGTTTTAAGTCATCCCCAGCAGTGCAAGACCTTTCCAACACTTTCCTGTTTGAGATAATTTGCTGCCACTGTTCCCAGCAGTTTGAGCTGCAAACTGTAACAATAGATAACGTTAATTTAGTAATAGAAGGATGCATTGTAGCTGCTGAGTTAGGCTGCAGCCCCAGTCCTCCCTGCTGCCCGCGCTCCTGGCACATGGCGGCGCGGGCAGAGACTACAGCCGCGATCGGCGGTCTGTAGGGGAGAGCTAGGGGAGTGTGGGGGATCAGGGCCATGATGGGGGGCGTGGCCATGATGGGGAATATCTGCCCTGACATTGGCTGCGCACCGCCACGTGACCGCGCTGTGGCACAGGAAGACAAGATTCTTGCCTTCCCTGCCAGCGTACACGTCACAGCGCTTTGAGCGCCCACACACAGCCACTGAGGGCTGTGCTGTGGTGTGTGGCGCGCGCCGCCGTCACCACCAGGGACTCAGCCTTACACTGACCGAAGTAGCCATTATGTTAGGCACACAAGCAGGATTGTTACAGATTTATAACAGGAGAACCAAACGATCGCCAGCGTAGGTAATGGTGTCGAATGATACATTGTCGCAGGCCTTACATATACAAATTTAAAAAAAGTTGGAAAGTATTATTTCTGCTTTACCAAAAATCCCATTGGCCTCCTTCCCCCCAATCCCGAGATGAAGGTTTTTTTCTGTACGTATAAAGTGTAGGACTGGACCGAAAAAGGACATGTTCCTCACACGCTGCATGACTAACAGGGCAGGAGAGAACATTGTGCTCCAGTGTAAAAACATCACACCCCTCATCCTATAGAAAAAACCCTCCTCACCCGGCACAGGAGGAGTTTACATGCGATAGTATTTACATGGCAGTGCTCTGTCCTTGTTACCTTGTCAGGGTGCTGGATCCGTGCAGGATGGGTGTTGGTAACGCAATGATGGGACCGTCAGGAACTTTATTCATACAAACAGGAGCTTTAATAACCGCCTGGGATAAAGGCTCAGTCACAACATACAATGTGTACAGTCTTTCTTCTCTCAACTGTTACTACCATTTCTTTTGTCTTCTCTAGCTACTCCAATCTCAGCCCACTAGGGAGGCGCTGTGGCTGTAGTCACCATGAGTTACCTAACTGATCCATTTCCTTTGTAGTGTCCGGGGCACTCCGTCCCTTTAGGGGGCCATCTGGGCCTTGTGCTATCTCACTTCTTACTGTCCTCAGTATTGGGTACGGAATGCCACCTTGTGGCCTTCTGGGTGAGAGTTTGCTGGCGACACTCTGGTCGGGCTGATCAAGGTCTCGGTTTGGGGATCCCCTGACTAGGCATAGACTTTCCCCATATACAATAGGATAGTAGGTATGAGCCATTTCTATGGGGGAGGCACTGTCCCTAACTTCAAAACAAGAAAGGGGATCCATGCCCTATTAAAGGATCATCCACTGATTGAGTCACCTGTGCTGATGCAGGGATATCTTCAAAACATGATCTGTTGGTGGCCCTTGAGGACTGAAGTTGGCCACACTTGCCACAGCAGTTAATTGCATGTAACTGGACTTTTACTGCATCTTTTCTAGGTTTTGAATTGTATTTCACACAGCTGGAAATGAAGCACAGAACAATTGTCGCTGCTTTTTTAGTCTTTATAACACTACTGAGTTTTATGCTTCACCGCAAGATGGTCAAGGTATGGCTCCTTTCTTTCCTATCTTATATTTGTAATCCTCAGTGGAGTTGCACATAGATTCAGCCTTCCCTGGGGTGGTATTTCTGTGGCTCTTCCTCATATAAGAGGTCACTGGGGAGTATCAGCAGTTATATTACCATTAGCCAATGACCAGCATGTTGGGAAGGTTTGCGGAGAGGGCAGTCATTTGCATCCAGTTGTATAATAAAGGGGAATACAAGCTTCCTTTATTCTCAGTGTGTCGCCAGAAGCATCAGCAATTATTTCAGACATATATTTTGGCACGCAGAAACAAGAAGTCATCTGCCAATTTGAACAAGGTGTTAACCCTAAAAGAACAAAATAGCTTGCTTGTGTAGTGGTAAGGGCCTGATGTACAGACACAGAAAAAAATGAAGATGCTGTTCTCATGAGATGAACCTCTGGAATGAAATGCTGAGATATGGACAGGTACTCGGTGTGGCATTCTGGTTCAGAACCTAACACTTGGAATAGTGAAGGAAATATAAACACATAGTCCAGAATCCGGAGCCAGTGAAAACACTCTTTGAATACGCGAAGACCAATAATAATGATAAGCTGTGACCATATAAATCAAAAATGGACTCACTTGAATTTTGACATGTCCATGTGAAGAGACCCTTTCCCAAGGTTCGCAGTGTGCATCCGTAGACAGTAGATAGATGAATAAAGCGAGGATAACAGAGATCTACTTGTAGACATCAAAACAATGAAAAAATAAGATCCTGATCCGCTCTCTCATCATCATCTATCCCCCTCCACCTCATCCCCATCATCAGCTCCACCTCATCCTCATCCTCATCACCATCATCATCAGCTCACTCACCAGCTCTCTCTCCCAAGCTCTCTCTCTCTCCCCAGCTCCCTCTCCCCAGCTCCCTCTCCCCAGCTCCCTCTCCCCAGCTCCCTCTCTCTCTCTCTCTGCCCCTCAACTCCCTCTCCCACCCTCAGCTCTATCCCACCCTCAGCTCTCTCTCACCCCCTCACACTCCCTCTCCCTCCATCCATCTCTCTTCCTCCATTTCACTTCCTCCCTCTCCCTCCCTCTCTCCCTCCCTCACCCTCCATCTCCCCCTCCCTGCCCCTCCCTCCCTCTCTTTCCCTCCATCCCTCTCTCCCTCCCTCTCCCTCCCTTGATCTCTCTCCTATCTCCCTCTCTCCCTCCCCATCTCCCTCTCTCCCTCTCTTTCTCTCATCCTCCCCCTCACTCCTGCTTCCACTCCCGCTTCCACTCCCGCTTCCACTCCCTCCCCCTCTCCCCCCCCTCATTCTCTCTCCCCTCCATCTCACCCACTCCTCCATCTCCCCCACTCCTCCATCTCCCCCACTCCTCCCTCTCTCCCTCTGTCCCTCTGTCCCTCTCTCTCCCTCTCCCCCTCTCCCACCCTCAATCTCCCCCACTGCCTCCCCCTCCCTGCCCGTCCCTCCCTCTCTTTCCCTCTCTCTCTCTCTCCCCCTCTCTCCCCCTCCCTCTTCCTGTCCCTCTCCCCTCCCTCTACCCCTCTCACCCTCTCTCTCCCTCCCTTGATCTCTCTCCTATCCCCTCTCCCTCTCATCCGCCCCCTCACTCCCACTTCCACTCCCTCCCTCTGCCTAATCTCCCCCACTCCCCTCCCTCTCTTTCCCTCCCTCTAACTCCATCTCTCTCTCTCTCTCTCTCTCTCGCCCTCACCCTCCATCTCCATCTCCCCCACTGCCTCCCCCTCTCTTTCCATCCATCTCTCTTCCCCTCCTCTTGCCCCCACTCTCCCACTCCCTCTTCCTGTCTCTCTGCCCTCCTTTTACCCCCCTCTCCCCCTCTCCCCCTCTCCCCCTCTCCCCCTCTCTCTCTCTGTCTTTCTCTCTCTCTCTCTCTCTCTCTCATCATAAACGTAGCGCCATTATATGTAAATATTTCCATTTGAGTGAAGTGAGTGTGACATATTTTACCAGCTTTAATTGCATTATTTATTTATTTATAAAATATTTTACCAGGAAGTAATACATTGAGAGTTACCTCTCGTTTTCAAGTAATATACATACATAGTGTGTGTGTTACTTTATTGCAAAGCAGACATCAGGACTCCGGGAAACAAGTTTCGATCTCATTGACCCTTTGTTGAGTGTAACAAAGCGTCATTATGATCTGAGCGTCTCTTGATCGCTGTTTGCACTAAATGTACATTTCTCAGTCGGTGCTGTGGACTCTTGCCATCTGTATGATCTGGGCACATTCTTGGAGTTTGGATGGCACTTCCTCACCCTACGGGCACCTGATACTTTTCACTAGATTTACTAATTATACTTTTGCATTTTATTTTCGTTCATGTTACAATTTTGAAGCTGTTCCACATTTGTGTTAAGCTTTTCCACATTTGTGTGTGTGTGTGTGTGTCTGTATGTGTATGTATGTGTGTCGTCTACTACTATTGCCTAACTACCTGTAGTAGGCTATTAATATTACGTTACATACAAATGTTCACATACCATTTATATAATATCTGTAAAATGTTGAGGATTGTTAATTGTTTAAAGAAAATAAGTGAACAAAGTTCAATGATAGTGCTCTAAAGACCTTGGTAGTTGCATATGTGATAATGCAATGGACTCTTGATTGAAGAATAGTAATAGGCTGGGTCAAGGTATATAAGTGAGCAGCGAGGTATATATGGGTGAGCGTATGTGTCTGTGACCGAAATAAAATGTCTTGGTGAGTGTGGGTAATGGAGATATATGAGCCCCACCCCCTCACTGTCAATATGGACTAGGTCTGACAACCGACTAATAACACCGATAAAATACCTCAAAGTACAAATAAAGTACCAACTCACGTGACCATGCCCATAATGCCTTCCAAGATGCGTGCTTCTGCGGGTAGATAGAAGATATGGTAGCCACGAATGCAGGTGATGCAGCGCACAGCAAAGGAACAGGATTCCACGGAACAGCAGCAGTAAAATTAAAGTCCTTTATTGTAACTTCATGGTGCAGACAGGAATGGGTGCAAAAAAACCTCCTTCTCTTACGCGTTTCACGCCTGTGTGGCGCTTCGTCAGTGTATGATGTGCATGTGTATATGGTCTGTGTGTTTAAGGTGTGTGTGTGTGTGTGTGTGTGAGGCCATGATTATAGTAGCAGCGACGAAGCAAACGGTGCAACAACAGACCTCTTCTCTATGAGGCCACCCATAAAGCACGCGACCGCCACAGCGATTCTCAGACAGACAAACAATTCTGTGTTGTCGGGCGCCGGCTGGGTCACGTTCAGCCAAAGAGGGCGAACCGGTCACCTGACCTCAAGGCCACGCCTCCCCACCACGCGCGACATCGCAATTGCATAGTGCATGTTTCATACGTGCAACAGGCGTGTGTGACATCATGTGCTCCGTTGCGCGCTGCGCCACAATAATCGCGGTCTAAGAGATCGTACACGCTCCACAGCACAGAAATATACCAACAATTTTAATATAAAGGAGTACCAATTGCACTCACAAATGAAGCCAATTTAAAAGCAGTGTGGACAGACCATATAGTCCCCAGCCAGCTCCAGTATATCCAGAAGTCCGGTCACAGCGTCTTCCTATGAATGATGGGCCAGAAACCTCCCTCCAAGCAGGAGGAATCAAACACATCCTACGTTAAACTATGCTAAACTGTTAATACGATTAGAATGTATTTATTTATTTTTAAATGTTTTACAAGGAAGTAATACATTGAGAGTTACCTCTCGTTTTCAATTATGTCCTGGACATAGTTAATATGACAAATAATACATGGTTACAAATACAGTTACATAAATGAACAGGGTATACATTATATACAAGACATTGCATGCACAGTTAGAGAGTATATTATAGGCTTATGTAACAGTTACAGACCAGATTAAAATGTGAGACAGCCTTAGTTTTGAAAGAACTTAAACTGGTGGTGGATGTGAGAGTCTCCAGTAGGTTGTTCCTGTTTTGGGGTGCACGGTAAGAGAAGGAGGAGCGGCCGGATACTTTGTTGAGCCTTGGGACCATGAACATTCTTTTGGAGTCAGATCTCAGATGATACGTGCTGCATGTGGTAGGGGTGAGGAGCTTGTTCAGATAGGTGGGTAGCTTGACCAGAAAGTATTTGAAGGCAAGACAGGAAAGGTGAACTTTGCGCCTAGACTCGAGTGATGACCAATCTAGTTCTCTGAGCATTTCGCAGTTATGTGTGTTGTAGTTGCATTGGAGAATGAAATGACAAATTGAATTGTAGAGGGTGTCAAGTTTGCCAAGGTGGGTTTGGGGTGCCGAGCCACATACTATGTCTCCATAGTCGATAATTGGCATTAGTATCTGCTGTGCAATACGCTTTCTGACCAGCAGGCTTAGGGAGGATTTGTTCCTGTAAAGTACACCTAGTTTGGCATAGGTTTTGGATGTCAGGGCATCAATGTGCATTCCGAATGTTAAGTGGGAGTCAAACCATATGCCCGGGTATTTAAAACTAGTAACAGGAGTTAGGGTGGTGTTAGCGTTGGTTCTGATCTGGAGCTCAGTCACTGGAAGCTTTAAAAATTTAGTCTTGGTAACAAATACCATTGTTACAGTCTTGTCAGTGTTTAAAAACAGTTTGTTTTGGGAAATCCAGTTTTCGAGTCTCAAAAAGTCAGACTGAATTACGTGTTCAAGGTCGGAGAGGCTATGGCTGTGTACATATAAGATTGTGTCATCTGCATACATGTGTATTGAAGCTTCCTTACAAGCTGTGGGAAGATCATTGATGAACACTGAGAAGAGTAGGGGCCCCAGAACAGAGCCTTGCGGGTCGCCACAGGTGATATCCAGGGGGTTGGAGATAGAGCCTGAGATGGACACATGTTGTGATCTACCTGATAGGTAGGACTGAAACCAGTTTAAAGCATGCTTCCCTATTCCAGAGCTCTGGAGTTTGTTAAGCAGGATAGCATGATCAACAGTATCAAAAGCCTTTGCAAAATCTAGGAATATTGCACAAGTGAGTTGACCACATTCCATTCCACACTGGATTTCATTGCAAACTTTTAGCTGGGTAGTTACGGTAGAGTGTTTGGGGCGAAAGCCAGATTGGAATTGGCTAGGGAAATTTGTCTTGGTATAGTAATCGCTTTGTTGGGAGTGGACACATTTTTCCATGACTTTGGATAGGGTTGGGAGAAGGGAGATTGGCCTGTAGTTTGAGACAGTGTTTTTGTCCCCACTTTTGAAGATTGGGACAACTCTAGCAGTTTTCCAGGTCTTAAGGATATGGCTTGCAGACAGGATAGAGTTGACTATGGAAGCAATAGGTTTGGCAAGTCTTAGGAACCTAGATTGTAGTAAGTCAGGTCCACATTGGCTGCTTAGTTTTAATGTGAGGAGCGCTTGTGTAATCTCGTCTTCGGATACTGGGCCAAATTGAAAATTGTGGGCAGTGTTGGGAGGGTGTGGGGTTATATAGGTACTCCCAGGATGAGATTCAGGTTTGTGGTTTGGGTTACGTTTCACTAATAAGTTAATAGCACACCCCACAAAGTAATCATTGAATGCATTTGCAATGTCGGTGGGGTTTGTCAGAGTAATATCCCGCTTAGTGATATTACTTGGCTGTTGATGGTTAGAAGGCTGGAATATGTTGTTGATAACCTTCCAGAAGTTAGCTGGGTTTGATGTATTCTGGAGGAGATTGTCAGAGTAATATTGTGCTTTTGCATGCCTTGTTTGCCTTGTGCACGTTTTCCGCAGGCATCTGTAATGATTGAGATCCTTGGTAGTGCCAGATACTTTGTGGCTTTTCCACAAGGCATCCCTGAACTAGTAGAGTGCTATAAGGTCAGGTGTAACCCATGGAAGGTGGGCACCCCGTACCCTTATTCTGTGTAGTGGAGCATGGGTATCACAGAGATTTAAGAACTCGGATTGGAAATAGTCAAGCGCAGAATCAGGGTCGGGAATTAAATCGATTCTGTGCCAAGGGCAGTTGGTAAGGTCAGCCAAAAACTGTTGTGGGTTAAAGTTTCTAAATGTTCTAGTGAGGAGAACTTTAGGGCTTGATTGGGGCGGTTTAATTTTCCTTACACATTACACTATTGCATGGTCACTGAAAATGTCAGGAAGGATGCCAGATGATTGGATTCTGCTGGGATTTGAGGAGAGAATCCAGTCTAGCAAGGAATGGTTGTGCAATTTCAGGTTTGTCCGTGTGGGTTGGGAAATGAGTTGCGATAGGTTAAGCAATTTGATTTGTATCTGGATTTTGTGGTTTTTAGGGTCAAGCCAATTGAAGTTAAAATCCCCAAGAACTAGCAGCTCACTCTTTTCATTCAGAGAGGAAATGGAGCCAAGAAACTGGGTGATATCAGTCAGGGATTGTAGAGGGGCTTAGAAAAGGGGAGGCATATTCTGCCAACTAGGATTTCAAATCAGGGTGGGCTTGGGGGGTAATGTAACAGTGTAAATTGTAAGGCGTCTGCAATATAAAATAACACCCTTCCTCCTCTCTTTGACCTATCTCTCCTAGAAATGGAGTATACCTGAATGGCAATATTTGCATCAGTAGTTTTAGGGGTTAGCCATGTTTCTGTAAGAACGATGGCTTTTGGTTTATGCATAAGGCACAATGCCCTTAGTTCATCCAGTTTTCTGCAGCAGACTCCGGATATTTATATGGGCGAGAGATAGCCCTTTTTGGAATTTGAAGGGGGTATTCTCCAGGGTATGGGACAGAGTTGAAGTGGGAGGGCCTGGGTTAAATTCAATATCACCTGCTAAAGAGAGTAATAGTATGAGTAGAAATTTGAGTAGTTGTTTGCAAGTTGTAACTTTATGATTTTTGCCATTTGAGTGTGCGGTGGTTGGTGTGCTGGTTTTCAGGGTTCTCCACCAACATTCAGTAGATAGTGCAAGGCTTTTGAGTAATCCAGGGTGTATGGTGATGTTGGGCGTGGGCCAGGAGGAGGGAGTGTTTAATGGATAGAGAGAGTAATATTTCAATGAGGCCACGAGAAAGAACAAAGTGGAGGTAAAGAGCAGGTTCATTATGCCAGAGGTAGGTAATGCTGCATGGAGCTGTTTTGAGCCAAGTGTGTGTGCGCAGACTAAACAGCAGGGATCATAATGGGCTATGCACTAAGCTCCGTTAAGTCACTCTTGGACCGCAAAGTGCTCTTAGAACGTGATTTTGAGCTCAACCCGATGCACTAAGCAACGCAAACAGGCACTTTGCGATCTAAAAATGACTTTTTTCAGGAATTTTTTCTAAGTCCAACTTTGCTTGTTCGCAACCCTGTTTGCATGAAATTCTGCCCTTAGCCGGGATGCACTAAGCAACGCAACCTTAGCGTACGCGAAAGTTACGTTGATCAGAACACGTCAGGTCAGAGTAGACGCAAAGATATCTGGACTTGAAAAATTCTTGCTCTTTTTTTTTGCATGCGCAAAACCCATACAGCAGGCCGGCGGGTGTCCCCGGCTGACCCCCCGGGGGTCGCGCGGGTGTCCCCGGCTGGGAGTGCGGGGGTCCCTGCGGGAGTCCGGGGGTCCCCGCGGCCGTCCCGGGGTGCCGGTATCCCCTGCAGAATGTAAATAAACCGGTCACGTGACGTGGGAGCTTTAAACTGCAGGGGATACCGGCACCCCATAACGGGGCCTGTAACTGCTGAAGTAGGAGGTTCTCGGACCTGAAACCAATGCGGTTCAGCTCGGGAGACCCCCTGCTCATGTACACTATTATTTAAATGTATTTATTTAGTGTACGATCGCCTGTAACAGTCTTGCATGGAGATGGCAAATCTCCATGCAAATGTTACAGGCGGCTTTTTTATCTCTCAGCTAGCGTACGTAAAGGTTAAGAACGCTAGCAGGGGGAAAAAGCAACTCGTACGCTGTGGCTGTTCTGAGCTATTTTGAGCAGGTACGTTAAAAAATGCCCTCAAGGCCTTAGTGCATCGCGTCCCCGGCTTCACTTTTTAACTAACCTGTTTTTTGGCCAAATCAGAACGCAAAGCCATTGAGCTTAGTGCATATCCCCCATAGTGTGGTCAGAATAGCTCACCCCGAATGAAGGGATGTGATATAAGGCAGGAATGCCCTCCCCACCCCCCAACAGGTAAGGTTTTCATTATATCCTTCAGGACAGGTGGCTCAATCAGTGGCTCAGTCATAATGGCTGAGCCACCTGTGCTGAAGCAGGCGTATCCTTAAAACCTGGGCTGTGGGCGGCCCTTGTGGACTGGAGCTGGTCACCTCTGATATAAAAGTGTAATTCATATACACGGGTCATAAATCGTTAGTTACTTTTATTACAATGCTGTTTTTGAGCCAAATCACCCCTATCCGGTGTGAGCCCTTTGGACTTTGACGTCTCTGTAATTGTGCGATGCTTTGTTGGTTTGTTTTTAACCTCTTTGCTGCCAGAGGGAAGCTTTGTTAATGCTGATTGGGTTTAACAGAATGTAGGGGATTTAGAGCAGGACTGGCCAACCAGTCCCCAAGGGCCACCAACCGGTCAGGTTTTCCAGATATCCCCGCTTCAGCATACAGTAGGTGGTGTTTTGACTGATGTCCAGGTGATTCGGACGAACACTCACCGAATCACCTTGACACCCGAAATATCTTGGATTGAGGAAGCAATCCACATCAAGGGTTGAAGTTGCATTTGATTATTTGTTTGGATTGGACTTTTCAATTCACATTCACTTTATCCACTTTAAATCATTGTGAAATACACGAGTGCACGATTTATGCACTTTTATATCACTTGGTATTTTCTTTTTTAAGATTTATAATCACTGAATAGGTTTAAGCGCCACTTTTATAACACATTTTCTTTACGGTGTTTTGACTGAGCCACTGATTGAGCTGCCTGTGCTGAAGCAGGGATATACTGAAGACCTGGACTGGAGTTGGCCACCCCTGAGTTAGAGGGTTGTTGCTCGTGATATGCGAGGCCGAGGATTATCTGAAACTTCGGGCAAGAGGAGCAATGTAAACAAAACGTAATTGCTCTCGTTTTCTCTCGTGCGTAACATCTTTCTGAAGGAAATTGGGGTGTAAGATGTGCCTTCCAGCTCTGACGTGAGTGTAGGTGTAGTCTTAATCCCTTGGAAGTGTTTGATGATCCTGGCCTTCTACTTATTCTTTATGAGATAGTTTGTGGAAATTACTCTTCCACACCTTGTAGTTATTCCGTCCTCTTGACACACATGGTTGGTGCCATCATTAACCAAACTGATAAGCCCATATTTACTAAGCTGTGCTTTTCCATAAGACGGGGGTTCTCAACTCCAGTCATCACAACCCCCATAACAGGACAGGTTTTCAGGATATCCCAGCTTCGGCACAGGTGGCTCAGTTAAAGACTGCGCCTCTGATTGAGCCACCTGTGCTAAACCAGGGACTGATTGAGCCACTGAAGCAGGGATTTTCTTAAAACCTGACCTGTTGGGGAGGAGGGGCCCGGCTTGAGGACTGGAGTTGAGCAGCCTTGGTATAAGTAACCACATATATTTCAGAGAATAAAGCCAGAGGGGAGAGAGGAGCGTGGGGCATAGGGCAGGGAGGGGTGGGGGGGGGGGGGCAAGGGGCGGGGAGGGGCGGGGGGGGCATAGGGCAGGGAGGGGGGGTGCAAAGGGCAGGGAGGGGCGGGGGGGTCAAAGGGCAGGGAGGGGCGGGGGGGAAAGGGAAGGGAGGGGCAGGGGTCAAAGGGCAGGGGGGGGCATCAGGGACACGTTAAAGAGCCCATTCCCCTGCGTTTACTCACCTTGCACACGGCCGCCCTCCTCCTCCACCTCGGGCTCCTCAGCGGTGTGAGGGAGGAGAGTGCCGGGTGAGGGAGAGCACCGGGTGAGGGAGAGCGCCGGGGAAGGGAGCAGTGTGTGAAGGAGGGGAGCGGTGTGTGAGGGAGGAGAGCACCGGGTGAGGGAGAACGCCGGGTGAGGGAGAGCGCCGGGGATGGGAGCGGTGTGTGAGGGAGGGGAGCGGTGTGTGAGGGAGGTGAGCACCGTGTGAGAGAGGAGAGCGCTGAGTGAGGGAGGAGAGCAATGGGTGAGGGAGGAAAGCGCCGGGTGAGGGAGGAGAGCGCCGGGTGAGGGAGGAGAGCGCCGGCGAAGGTTGAGAGCTGGGGGGAAGGGTGAGAGCCGGGGAAGGGTGAGAGCCGTGGGGAGGGTGAGAAGCGTGGGGAGGGTGAGAAGCGAGGGGGGGTGAGAAGCGTGGGGAGGGTGGGGAGGGTGAGAGGGTTGAGAAGCGTTGGGCCATGGAGAGGGTGAGGGCCGTGGGGAGGCTGAGGGCCATGGGGAGGTGAGAGGCGTGGGGAGGTGAGAGTTGGGGAAGGGTGAGAGCCGGGGAAGGGAGTGGCCTGTGGGAGGAGACAGCATGAGATAGCGTGCTCTGGGGGGCCAATGAGAGCCGTGGGGGGGCGGGACACAGGGGGGGGGCAGACACACCGGCCAATGAGAGCTGTGGGAGGGCAGGCGGACCGACGGACCAAGCAAATGGTCTACAGAGACTCACAAACAAGATTTTCTATTATATAGATATAGATATACATACAGTATATATCATACAGTATATATATATATATATATATATACAGTTATATTTGCATATATATATATATATATATATATATATATATATATATATATATAGATAGATAGATAGATAGATATAGATATAAAGTGCAAATCCGTGTGAAATAAATGTATGTGAGGGAAATGCAAAGTACTAATGTTGTATAAATAATCCAATTTAATGATAGCGGTGCCAGCCCAAGTAGATTAACGCCTATATACCAGGTGAGTGATAGTTAGATAGCAGCGAATGTTGTAATAATAATGTCATGATTTGAAAAACAGATTACTATAGTGGAAGTAAAAAATAAATGGGTGGAGTGAAGTAATACCCACCTAGTGATATCTCTATATAAGAAGTAACACGAAGATTAAAGGATGAATCACATCCAAATATAGAATTGTTAAGAGAAAAGAGAGCGAGGACACCCTCCTAACCTCAACAAGGTTTAATAAGACAATAAAACGAGTGACTAATGCATTCACGCCAACCACAGATTCACACCATCAATCAGATGATAACACAATCATTCCAACAGGGATTTCGTTTGCACAGATGAATGGTGTTGATTTTTTTAAAATTGATCCCGACATTAATAGTTGTTTTTTAGGAATTTGAGGTGGAAAGCCTTCTTTGCACATGGTGAGCACAGTACTACCCAAGACCAGTCTGTTCAGATAACACCTGCACAGGAGTCCAATGGGGACCAGCCCATTAATACTACACAGAATACCATCATAAATCAGTCTAGGGTCCTCAAGAAGAAAAGCCTACAGAATCCACCATCCACAAGCCATGCTGTAGAAACATACATCCAGCTGACACTGGCTGAATTAATGAAATTAAAACAAAAGAAGAAAAGGGCGGTGATGAACGTGTGTAGCCTAATATTTGCAATCCTGAAAGGCAGGCATTGAAGAACCTTGGGCTCAATCAGTCCATTACAATCAAACCGGCGGACAAGGGGGCGCGATAGTTGTCATGGACCGATCTTCATATCGTTCTGAAATTTTGAGACAACTTTCTGACCATGACAACTATCTCTCCCTGACTCAGGATCCAACTCCTAGGATAGGACGGGACATACAGGCACTCCTAGCCACAGTAGAGTCTATGGGACTGATTAATAAACAGCTCAGGTTATACCTTACTGTGGATGACCCTATCATTCCGGTATTATATACGCTACCTAAAGTGCACAAGAGGCTTGAGGATCCTCCGGGATGTCCTATAGTGGCGGGCTCCAATTAAATTTTTGAACCAATTGCTACATTCTTGGATACGATGTTGAGACCGCTTGTCACTATGGGTCCCTCCACACTGCACACTGTGTGCCCACCCTTAGGGTAGCGGTGGGAGACTGTTCCCCTTACTCTATCAGAGAGTAGGAAGAGCTAGGACTGCTCCTGGTGCCCGCTGGCTGGGATTGTAGTCTAGTGCAGGCCCTAGTTGCTGAGTGTCTGCTGTGCGCATAGTGAATAAAGACATCCTGGTTTACTATACTTCTGTCCTGAGATTGAAATCTATTGGGAAGAAGGAGAAAGAGACTCTCAAGCAGAGATTTCACCCCATATCCTGGGGTCTGCAAGAGATGGAGGCGCTGTCACCGTGAGTACGAGTCAGGTTATACCCCAGAAGCCTGTCCTTTTGTCATCCCCCAACCTTCATGCGGGAGACTCAGGGCAACTTTTTATCAGCAGGTATGCACCACACTACTCCCAGTAACCAGCATAGTTTTCCCCGTAATAGATCCTGCGATTGGGGGAGGAAACAGGGTTACACACATATATATAGAGCGCAAGCTCCATAGCGTAATACTGTAGGTATAACTTTTATAAAACAAAATAGAAACTCTCTTGGATATGCACTCACAAGAGGACTGGATAAAAGAGCATTTGAGAGAGAAAATCTCAATCGTAGTGACCGTCGAGGGTATACAGCAGTACAGGTCACCAATAGAACGGAAGCCCCCAATCAGATATGCTGAATATTAGAGGATAGTCTACACCAGGCCTGCA
Source organism: Ascaphus truei (assembly GCF_040206685.1). NCBI lineage: Eukaryota > Metazoa > Chordata > Amphibia > Anura > Ascaphidae > Ascaphus > Ascaphus truei. The sequence continues at coordinate 45,283,815 of NC_134488.1, read as the reverse complement.
TAACATGCGGTCCGCCTGGCCTCTCTGTGAGGCCCGCGGGCCTCTCTGTGCGGCCCGCCTGGCCTCTCTGTGCGGCCCACGGGCCTCTCTGTGCGGCACGCCTGGCCTCTCTGTGCGGCCCGCTATGACTCCGGCCGGGCGCCAGTTAATTAATTAAATATTTTTTTTTTACAAAGTTTAAAAAAATGGTGGCGATTCATCCTCCCTCCCTGAACCCGCCCCCACCCCCTCCCCCCCGGGTTTTACGGTGCGTGGGGGCAGCAGCAGCATGAGGAGGATGCGGCAGCCGTGAGAATTTTTTTATCAATAGCAGGATGCCGGGGAGGTCAGAGCATGCCGGGAGCAGGGCCTAGTACCGGGGAGAGGATGTGCTGATCTAAGTGTGTGTGTGTGTGTGTGTGTGTGTGTGTGTGTGTGTGTGTGTGTGTGTGTGTGTGTGTGTGTGTGTGTGTGTGTGTGTGTGTGTGTGTGTGTGTGTGTGTGTGTGTGTGAAAAATGGGCTGGTGGGGGGGTGGATGTGAAAAATGGGCTGGTGGGGGGGGATGGGCTGCTGACATGTGAGGGGGGGTGGGCTGCTGACATGTGAGGGATGGGGTGGGCTGGTGACATGTGAGGGTAGGGGGGCTGCTGACATGTGAGGGATGGGGTGGGCTGGTGACATGTGAGGGAGGGGCTGCTGACATGTGAGGTGCAGGGGGGAGTGATGTGAGGTGCAGGGGGGGGAGAGAGTGATGTGAGTTGCAGGGGGGGAGAGTAATGTGAGTTGCAGGGGGGGAGTGATGTGAGTTGCAGAGGGGGGGGAGAGTGATGTGAGTTGCAGGGGGGGGAGAGTGATGTGAGTTGCAGGGTGGAGAGTGATGTGAGTTGCAGGGAGGGGAGTGATGTGAGTTGCAGGGGGAGGGTGTGATGTGAATTGCAGGGGGGGGGAGAGAGTGTCATATTGAGGGGAGGGGGAAAGAGTGTCAGATTGAGAGGAGGGGGAGAGTGTCATATTGAGGGGAGGGGAAGAGTTTGTCATATTGAGGGGAGGGGGAGAGAGTGTCATATTGAGGGGAGGGGGAAAGAGTGTCATATTGAGGGGAGGGGGAAAGAGTGTCATATTGAGGGGAGGGGGAAAGAGTGTCATATTGAGGGGAGGGGGAAAGAGTGTCATATTGAGGGGAGGGGAAGAGTGTGTCATTTAGGGGAGGGGGAGAGTGTCATATTGAGGGGAGGGGGAAAGAGTGTCATATTGAGGGGAGGGGGAGAGCGTGTCATTTAGGGGAGGGGGAAAGTGTCATATTGAGGGGAGGGTTGAGTTTCCTGCTTGTGTACCATACAGCAGGCAGCTGGAGGGGGCTAATGGTGTTGGGGTTCCCTGAGTGATGAGGATAATGCAGGCATACCCGGATTGCTCAGAGGACATACAGACAGAGCCGCCCCACGGCCGTTTCGGTTGGTATAACCACAGAAGAAGCGTATAGATTGTGCTAAACTGAATGATGTGAATTGTATGAGCTAAAAAAAATGTTTCTATGCTCCAAACAGAAAGGAAACGTTTTGCGTTAAGCCTAGAAAGACCGTTAATAGTGTTATAACATAGTTCAGTTGCTATTTATCAACCCAAAAATGTATTTGACGCAGCACAGGTGTTTTATTATGTACGTACCAAAATGCATTATTTTCACAGTATGCCTATTATTAATGCAGAAATTTTTTGGATGGCGGTGCAGCAGCCTTTGAAAAAATTTGTGGGACCAAAATAGCAGTATACTTGGTACAAAACGTTTAATGGCACATAAAAAGACAGCAACAGACAAACTCTGACGCGTTTCAGCCGCCAAGGGCCTTTGTCAAAGAGTATAGTATGTACAAGACACTTAGAATTTAAATACCCCCCGTTCCCGCCTCCTCTGATGACGTATCGGCACTCGGGGGGTATTTGTCACGGTTGTGCTCGCCACAAACCTGGGTCGGACCGCGTGGCAGAGGTGGGGTTGTAAAAGCACCGACCTTAGACCGCGCAGGCTGATCCGGATTGCGCAGTTCGTAGTCGTACGTAGCAGGATCAGGATAGGAGAAGACAGCATCGTCGTTGGACAAGCAAGGGTCAGGACAGGAGACATCAGGGAAAACGTTGTTCAAGCAGGAGTTCGGCAACAGGTAGTCAGGAGAGCCCCACTTCAGCTTAGGAGCGCGGGGGTGGCCTCTGCATGTGCGGCGACCATGGCCCATGGTACTGGTCTCAGGAGGTGGTAGGCAGACCAGAGTAGCACACCGCCTAGCTGCACGAGTAAACCAGTGCTTCAGCGCAAGAGTCCTGAGCGGGCTCGGGAATCCTCCATTTCAGCGCAGGAACTAGGACACGGCCTCTGGATTAGGGAAAGAGCAGCAGGCCCCAGGAACCAGGAAGCTGAAGAAACACAGGGAAACCTCCGCTTCAGCACAGACGACAGGAACAGACCGCTGCGTGAATAAAGCACCCGTTCACAGGAAAACAAGAAGCTGAAGTCAACCAGAAGAGTACTCAGCTACAACACAGGAGACTGGAGCAGACCGCTGCATGAATATAGCAGCCGGCCTTAGGAAACCTGGAGCTGCAGACAACAAGGAGAATACTCAGCTTCAGCACGAGAGACAGGAACAGGAACAAGCGGGAGCTTGTGGCAGAACAGTTAGTGACATCCGGAAAGGGCTATGCTCGGCGGGGAGCATTGTGGGAAAGCAGTATTTAAAGGCCAGCGGGCCAATCCCCAGAGGGGGGTGTGAAGGTACTGCTCCAATGAGTGAATACAAGGCTAGGTTGCAGTGATAGGCTGCACAGCTGCAGTAGATACCAGAGGGAGTGTGTGGCAGTATTGCTTTGGTGAGTGAATCCAGGCTGCAGTAAATATCAGGGGAAGTGTTCCAGGACTGCACAAGGCTGCAAGGTAAGGCAAACAGTAAACCGAGGAGCGGATTCCTTACAGTACCTCCCCCCCCCCTTCACGCGAGACCTCCGGGCGAACAGGGCCACCCATAGAGTTGGGGGACCAGGAATTGTTCCTGAACCATCTAGGATTGGGGGTAGAGTCATGGTCCAGAGACTCGTGGTTACTCCTTAGTGTACCCCCACCCGTACCCCCACCCCCCGGTGAGAACTGCGGCCAGACAGGGCCATCCATGGGTCTTGGGGACATCGAGTTGTTCCTAAAGTTTTTTAGGTGGAAAGGGGATCCGTAAACGAGCAGTTCCTTGGTGAGTACTGTTTTAGGATATGAGAGTGGTGGAAGAGACATCATTGGTACGTGGCTCGCCCCGCGAAAAGGCTTGGGAATCCAGGGCTGTGAAGAACCAGAGAGTTCCGGAGCAAAAATGGCAGAAGAACCCCCACTGGAAGCCCAGTCTTTAGTAAAGGGACCAGACTTTAGGATAAGCGGTCTAGATAGTTGATCGAATATACCAGGGCGACCTTCAGGATAGACAAAGTCTTGGCTGGCCACTGCATGTTGGAATTTGCGAGGGACTTTTCCTCCAGAAGTCTCCCAGGTAATGGTTACTGAGGGTATAGGGTGGGTGGAAGCATCTCGCGGTATTGGTATGGAAGGTGACAAGGCAAGCAGTAAACCAGGCATAGAGACCGAAATCTTGGGATACATACAGAGTATTTCCAACTGAGAGGAAATTACAGGTACAACAGAAGGTTCCGAGGGAGAAAACCATGGTTTAGCAGGGGCAGAGAAGCAATCAACAGTGGAGCTCTCAAATACTGGGAAATCCTCAGTGGGAGATAGTATTGTCTGGAAATCAGGAATAGGCTTTGAGATTTTCATATCAGGAGCTTGAGATAAAGGCAGAGCCAGGGTAGTGGCGGGAGGGAAGCTAACAACAGAAGCTGAAGTCTGTACCTCAGTGACAGGAACCTGAGAGACAACAAGCAGCAAGTAGGAACTAAGAAAACTCTTAATGACAGACATCTTTTCTGAAACTGCAAGGACCCTAACCACAGGGGTACTTAACCTGACAAAAACATGAATAGGTGTGTCTTCTAGTGCAAAAATTCTGATAGCAGAACTCCTAGCCAGTAGTGAGGGTGTCTGGGTTTGACTAGTGAAAAAATCAGATGTATTGATAAGTGACTTAGAATCAATTACTGAGGTTCTAGACTTGCTGGACATGTGTGAAAAAATACCCTTTAAGACAGGAGCTTTAATTTCTTCCCAGAGTAACCCAATGGTTGGTGGGACATATTTAGATGCAGTACTGAGGGACTGAGTTTTAGCAAGGGCAGGAAAACTAAATAGCTCAGATTTAAACCCCAGGACTTGTAATATAGGCACGATGGTCTCAGACAGTACTAAGGAAGTAACCACAGATATGCTGATCCCTGGAGGATTGGCCTGGGCAGAGAAATCAGGGGAACCCCCAGCCAGGATAACCATTGTAGGGAGAGATTCAGAATCTGAAGGGGGGTTATTACCTCTCAGAGTCTCAGGACCAGTAAGACACAATACAGCGAGAGGGGAAACTGTGTGCAGGCTTCTTACTAGTATATATGTAAAAGCGTCACTTTTGAGAGAAAGCCGTGTGTCAGCAAACATTCCTGGGAACACAACATGAACCCCAGGAGGGACATACAGACCACTGTATGCTTTTAACTCTAAGCTTAGAGAAGAGGAGAACACAGACAGTACACGGGGGTTAATCATAACTGTACTGGTCTCTGAAGTAGGTATTTGGTAAGGAATGTCTGGGAAACCAGAAATGACTGCAGATTCCACAATGTGGGGACTATGCGCTGAAGCAGGGATCACCGCTCTCTGGGCGACAGGCTGGTTCAGTGAAATACCCAGGAGAAGGAACTCTGCGACCAAGCTTAGGGAAAAACCTGATTCCTGAATACATTTTACAGGAACCAGAACTTTAGCCGAAGTCTCCGGAGGCGAGACTGCGGAAACTTGAGCTGAAGCAGGGGATTTATAGCAAAGAATTTCTAAGGAATCCGTAAGGTTAGGGGAATCCTTCAATGCAACCTCTGCTGTCTGACTTGGGAACTCACTTTCTGAGGCTAGTACGAAGGCATTAACTTGGAGGCAGCCAGAATTTACAGGGGTTAATGCAGACAGTACCTGAGAGTAGAACATAGGGAGTCTTCTCTCTGAATTGGGGGAGACAAGGGATTTCTCCTCTGGATCTAGGGGCGTGACCATGGCTGGCAGAGAACAGGGAATTATCAAAGGAGACTCAGAGAGCTGCCCCACAGGGGTTAATACAGAAATGACCCTGGGAACAGAACTTAGGGATTCTTTCTCTGACAGGGAAAGCGCACAGGACTGCCTAGCAGGGGTTAAAGCTGGAAAACCCTCAAGACCTGGAGCGAGGGATTCAGAGTTAGAAATAGGGGAACTAAGGGACTTATTCTCTGATACTAGAACCTTAGTGTTGGTTAGAGAAACATATGTATACTCCAGGGGAGCCTCACCGGCCTGATCGGCAGGGGTTAACGTAGACATATCATTGGTGTCAGGGAACCCGGGCATACAATCAGGGCTAGGGACCGTGGCAGTTACTACATTGGGGGACGGTGATAGTGGATCAGCTTGGTCATTCCCTGGAGAGGGGAATACGTCCCCAGGTTTAGCGACAGGACTGGTAGCAGAGGGGGACTGCCAAGCGTAAGCGGCCAGGAGGGGATCCTGTTTTATCATACACATGTCCAATGTCAGCGAAAGTACAAGCAGCGTTTCCTGAGCGTGAGCCACCATGAAGAAAGAGTCCGGTTGTACTATGTGAATGTCCAATGATAAGGACAGGGCATTGAGTGTAATACGGGCGTTGGCCAGTTCCACAGGATTCACCTTATCCCAGGTAAAAGGGGAATCAGGAGGGAGAACACAAGTGGCCAGATACTGTTTTAAGTCCTTGAGGCAGTAAGCCTTACTAATGAGATCCATACGGCATTTCTTTTGCAAAGGGGTAAAACCTTCCAACATAAACGGATCTTCCATCAGGGGTATTATATCGCACAAATATTCATTTTCAAACTGGGACTGGTCTACAGACCGGGACAGGTTTTTAGGAAAAAACTTACCAACCCTCAACACAGGGCGGTCCGAGTTTTTGGGGCCGAGCATACTGTCACGGTTGTGCTCGCCACAAACCTGGGTCGGACCGCGTGGCTGAGGTTGGGTTGTAAAAGCACCGACCTTAGACCGCGCAGGCTGATCCGGATTGCGCAGTTCGTAGTCGTGGGGGTGGCCTCTGCGCGTGCGGCGACCATGGCCCATGGTACTGGTCTCAGGAGGTGGTAGGCAGACCAGAGTAGCACACCGCTTAGCTGCACGGGTAAACCAGTGCTTCAGCGCAAGAGTCCTGAGCGGGCTGGGGAATCCTCCGTTTCAGCGCAGGAACCAGGACACGGCCTCTGGATTAGGGAAAGAGCAGCAGGCCCCAGGAACCAGGAAGCTGAAGAAACACAGGGAAACCTCCGCTTCAGTACAGACGACAGGAACAGACCGCTGCGTGAATAAAGCAGCCGGTCACAGGAAAACAAGAAGCTGAAGTCAACCAGAAGAGTACTCAGCTACAACACAGGAGACTGGAGCAGACCGCTGCATGAATATAGCAGCCGGCCTTAGGAAACCTGGAGCTGCAGACAACAAGGAGAATACTCAGCTTCAGCACGAGAGACAGGAACAGGAACAAGCGAGAGCTTGTGGCAGAACAGTTAGTGACATCCGGAAAGGACTATGCTCGGCGGGGAGCATTGTGGGGAAAGCAGTATTTAAAGGCCAGCGGGCCAATCCCTGGAGGGGGGTGTGAAGGTACTGCTCCAATGAGTGAATACAAGGCTAGGTTGCAGTGATAGGCTGCACAGCTGCAGTAGATACCAGAGGGAGTGTGTGGCAGTATTGCTTTGGTGAGTGAATCCAGGCTGCAGTAAATATCAGGGGAAGTGTTCCAGGACTGCACAAATCTGCAAGGTAAGGCAAACAGTAAACCGAGGAGCGGATTCCTTACAGTATTTAAATTCTAAGTGTCTTGTAAATACTATACTCTTTGACAAAGGCCCTTGGCGGCTGAAACGCGTCAGAGTTTGTCTGTTGCTGTCTTTTTATGTACCATTAAATGTTTTGTACCCAGTATACTGCTATTTTGGTCCCACAATTTTTTTCAAAGGCTGCTGCACCGCCATCCAAGAAATTTCTGCATTTGCACTCGAACCTGGTAGGAGCACGCCCCACAGCACCTGGATCTCAAGAGATATGTGAGTTTCCTTTATCCTGTTTGCATTATACCCATGGCCTGTGACACCCATACTAAGTATACCCTGCATAGGGGTTAGTGGGAGTCCACAAAGAGTGGCTTAAAAGGGTTTTAGTGACAAGGACATAACTACATTTGCTGTGTGATTTGGAACTATTTTATTGTTTGCACTGCATGGCTGTTTCCTGTGAGCATTGCATAGGAACACTGGCTCCTATTCTTTCACCTTGCCTATTATTAATAAAATGACGCTAATCATTTACTAATACTAGTTATAAATCAAAAATACACAATACAGTTTTCATTTCAATTGTATCAATCTGTTTTTTACCATGAGCCGATGTGTCAAAAATCATTTAAAACAACAAACTGTGTCATATGAACAAAGTCCCACAATTTAACCACAGAAGAAGCGTATAGATTGTGCTAAACTTAATGATGTGAATTGTATGAGCTAAAAAAAATGTTTCTATGCTCCAAACAGAAAGGAAACGTTTTGCGTTAAGCCTAGAAAGTCCGTTAATAGTGTTAGCACATAGTTCAGTTGCTATTTATCAACCCAAAAATGTATATGACGCAGCACAGGTGTTTTATTATGTACGTACCAAAATGCATTATTTTCACAGTATGCCTATTATTAATGCAGAAATTTCTTGGATGGCGGTGCAGCAGCCTTTGAAAAAAATTGAATTCGTGGTATTACTTTCAGCACTCATATTTTTGAGAGGAAGAGTGTGACTTTCAATTTAGTAGTGTCTCCAGTTCTGTTTATATTCCCCCTGAAACATCCCTCCAAATACATTAGGGAGACATGGCTGTGCTGAAAAAGGAGCACCCCTGAGGTGCTGGCTGGTGACCTGCTAATTTTATGCAAACTATGTTTAAATTATTTGCATCTCATAATTCCTTAAAGGATTTCCAGTCCAACTATATAGAGTTGATAAGCCTAAGGAACCGTAATGACTGGAATAGCATACTGGTGTCAGACCCAACAGGGCTATAATCCACAGCCACTACTTTTCCAGGCAGCTGCTCTAGTAGTGTGAGCTAAACCAGATTTTGGGTAGCGGGTGGCTAGCTGATGGGCGGCTGATGGGCAGTTGATGGGTTGCAGTGCACACTATCTACTAACAGCATACCTCCAAGTCATATTTATTTTGTTAATTGTAACCCTGAAAGAACTTGAAGCACAAAGTAATAATAATAATATGTACTGAGGGTATGAGTTACTGAGGCCAGGTGAGATAGAATAAAATGCAGGTTTTCTGAGACACACAAGTAAAAACAAGGTGAAGCCCCTTTGACTCAAATATGACACCAACGAGTGTTTTTAAATCATTTTGTAAACATGGCGAACTGAAACCAGGGAGGAATTAGATTTTGGTTTCTCAAACATTTGTTTGATGTCAGTGTCTTCAGCAGGTGTTTAAAATTGAGATTTCTCTCCCCTCTCCTTATCTTTATTGGCTCTCCAATAAGGTCAAATAACAATTCATGGGAATAAGTGCTTCAGACATAAAAGTAACATTGTAGAAAAGGAGTCCCTGCTCCGAGGACCTTACAATCTAATTGGTGTGCAGAACGTACAAATACAATAGGAGGGCATTCAGGTAAGTGAGTCTGCAGGGGGCAAAGCTTTATATATTGTGTATAGTATTAGCCACGGAGCTACTCATATGCTTCTTTAACCAGGTGTGTCTTAAGGTGGGTCTTAAAGGTGGATAGAGAGGGTGCTAGTCGGACATCGAGGGGAAGTACTTGATTGACAAACCTTCCTCCAATCAGAGGCCCCTAAGAATGCAATTGAAAAAAAAAAAAGGCCGCTAAATAGTTGCTATTAGCATGGCTAGATTTGTTTAGGGAAGCCTATGAAACTATTAGAAGGTTCTGTTTTTGACCCGCTCTGCGCTATTTCATCATTAAGTTCGTTTTAGTGAGTCACTCTAGTATGGAATTATGGAAAAACCTTTGATATATAGTAGCAAATCCATCCAAGAACAACCTAGTGAAATAATCATTTGTTATCCCGACCACTGGTTAAGGCCATGATATACTTTGTATCCCTAACACAGGGAGTAAATGCACGTTAACACAATGTTAAGTCATTACGTTTACACGATACTGAGAGCATCCGGCATATATTGTGATGGGCACTTACGCACTGAGATCTCCCACTCAACATGTATGATTGAACAAAAGGGGGTCTTGAAGTGGTTGAATGTGCTGAATAAATGTCTTACTGTAGGTCTGGTAACATTTATAATTTTGTAGCAAGTAGGAAACATGGGCAGACAATGTGTACCAAAGATCTGCCATCACTTTCAATTCATTTAGAGCATATTGTAATCTGCTTTTTCTTTACACCTCCATCACTGAATTGTTTGTGGCCACAATACAATGAAGGGCTTCTTAATAGGGTCACCATTATGTCCCCTAACAATACTTTCTTATTTTGATTACAAGATCCCCAGCTTTGCATATTTCAAGACCAACTGCAGTCAGGCGATGAAGGACGAGACTGAACTCCAGAAGGAGGTCAACAAAATATTCAACAAAATAGACAACATGATCCCGAAGCCCAGGTTCACCCACATTGATAACACGACTAATGCCAGGAACAGTCGAGCCATCATAATAAACCCAAGAGACAAGTATTGTGTTAGAGACCCTCTAACTGTGCAAGTTGATATGTTTGATTACTTGGGCAAGTGGAAGACCTATGGAGGAGACTTCTTAAGTGCAAGAATATATTCTCCTGATATTAAAGCTAGTGCCTCTGGGAGGATTGAGGACTTTGGCAATGGGACCTATCATGTCCATTTCACACTTTTTTGGCAGGGCACAGTAAGTGTTTCCATCCTTCTCATCCATCCCAGTGAAGGGGTCTCGGCACTTTGGCAAGCGAGAAATAAAGGGCACGGTTATGTAGCCTACACTGGACATTTTATCAGCCCAGGGAAAGACGTTAACACAAAGTGTGGGTTTGATCTAAATAGAACCCAAGAATTGTGTGAGTATTCTGATCTCAAAGAAGAGGAATATTTCTATTGTGTCCGACCTGTGAACATGTCTTGTGGATCTCTGGTGGAAATGATGAGTCTTTTCGTAGACTCGCAGTCCTATCTGAAGGACTTGGAAAAGCCTCTGTTTAACCGGTAAGAAGAGCATTTGACTTATAGGAACATAGTGTTTATGTCCCACTTAGACATATATCAGATCTGCAATTAATTAAACACTCTCAGCCATTTAACACCACCTGAACCATTTTGAGTATACAATCCAAGCTGCTCTAGTTAGTGGATAATGTACAATATGGTAGAAATATGCCAAAAGTTTGCACACATTCAAGTTTGCTTAGAAATTCGCTATTTTAACATGAACACCATTTGCAAAAAAACAGAAAGGTTCACCCAAAGAATTTGCAGGGATCCAAAAAGGGCAAGGTCGTACGACCTTGCGTGACCTTGTTTTTTTTAATGTAAAAAAATCCTCAAATTCACAATTTGAGTAATTTTATTTTTTACATAAAAATTCCTGAAAATGGCAAAGGTTGTACGCGTTCAGTGATTCCAGATGATTTACAGGGTATTTCCTTGGAATCTCACAAGTGTGGCAATCCAAAATTAATTTCCTATCCATTCTTCTATAAAATGGTGAAATGTTGAAGGCCTGGTCCTTGAAGTTTGTTTAGACTCGAATATATAGGAAATTAAAGTGCTTTAATGGCAAGTTCTTCACAAAATTAGACACTTGAATACCTAATAGTTTCATTTGTTAAATATTTTTTTACATTTTTCCAGAAATGTTGGATATTTGCAAAAAAAAAGTGTTTGCAAAGATCTGCTGTACATACAATGTCGTTCAACAGCACTTCTCAAACTCGTGCGAAAATGTCACAAATCTCCGCTTGCTACTTCCAGTCCAGCAGTCTGCAAGGCCTATGCGTTCCTATACAATCTCTGCAGCTAATGGCCATATTCACATATCCTCGATTACTGCTAGATCCTTCGGAAAGAACTACCCCAAAAACAAAGTTTCATTTTTATAAAGTGGACATCCTAGGACATAGAGTGTCCCCTTTTACCAAAAACAATCCATTATAGGCTGGTCCTGACCTTTTCAAATGATCAATATCAGCACAACAACAAATCTAGCTGTTTTTAGTAATTGACAAAGTAACTAAAATGTACACATTACTTTGAAATAAGGGGAAATCATGAATACTTTTTTTGTTTTCAAGCTCCAATATCCGTGTTGAAATCCCAAAGAGCTTTGGGAACATTGCTGTTTCCAGCTGTGGCCGTAAGTATTCATATCTCCTGCCTTGAAGTGACAGTGCTACAGTACATACACCTAACTTCGGCATCTCTTCTATGGTGCTCAATGCGTCTTCCCCTAGAAAATAAACAAGACAAGAAAAAGCAATGAGGAGAGACTGTGGGATATATTGACTCCTACGTAATAAGATACCTCCCTGCAGTGGAAGACACCTTATGGTTAACAGGAGCTGGAAGACTCCTAAAGTGTTCTCTTTACTCTTAGCCCATCCTATCCTTATCAGAAATCAAACAAGGAGAGGGGTAGAAAGGAGGTCTCTGGCTGTGCAAACTGTGGTTGAATACTCAGTGATATCGCGCAAAAATGAGTAGCCAGTGGAAATCAAATGATCCTTTTAATATCATTACACTGGTGTATTGTCAGTGTCGATCACACTAGCATCATTTCTCCGGAGACAGAAATAACTATAACTGATGAACAATAAATAAAAATCCCACTTGTGGTGCACTGTACGGTATGTCTCAGATAGGTCTGCAGCCCTGTGTTTCCCCATTATCGCATAGCAAACTGTATTTCCACTGCAGACAGGGATTCTGGGTAATTACATGCAAATGAGCACACTGTGTCACTCTTTACTATAAATCCATTTTAACAGGGACCCCTATAAGCTTACGCCTACCGTATTAAAGAGTCTATCAGCACAGCATGGGTTAAAGAAGTGCATAGTCAGTGAACCTACTCACAGACAGCTGTTCCGACCTTTTCGGTCTCATCACTGCGAGGTTGGTTACTGGCTATGCAACGTGAAGCTGGTACAGTACGTGGGGATAACCAGGCATTAAAAAAGTAATGGTGGGTAAAATTAGTGACAAAAATCCTCCACCGTACTACAGTGTACAGCAAATACAAATATCACTTGTTAGCACATTCGCGGGTCGCAGACGGGTTTATAGCCGATGTAGAAGATGACAAATAAATGGCTATTTTAAGAGCCTCTCCCAAAACTAAAACAATGTACGTTTGGTTGTTCTCTTTTATTAATGAACAATTTTCATCCAGAAACTGTCGTTCTTCCTCTCAGAAAGGAGCCCAGAAGTGAAGCAGAAATGCACCACAGGGATGAAATATCAGTTTCCGGGCGGATATTTTCACCAGAATGTTTGGAATCATCTGTCATGTAACATGTCAAGATATGGCAGCATGGAGAACATAAATAAATGTATTAAAGGGAAGATTCTATACCTCACTGGAGATTCTACCATGCTTCAATGGATGACATACCTCACAAACAATGTTAAAAGTAAGTCGTTCTTTGGGTGATCAGTATGAGTTTCACTTTTGTTAAATCCACTAGATCAGGAGTGGGTAACTCCAGTCCTCAAGGGCCACAAACAGGTCATGTTTAAAGGATGTACCTGCTTCAGCACAGGTGTTTGAATCAGTGGCTCAGTTGAAGACGGAGCCACTGATTGAGGCATCTGTGTTAGAGCAGGGATATCTGGAAAAACCTGACCTGTTGGTAGTCCTTGAGGACTGGAGTTTGCCACCCCTGCACTTGTATGAAGATCAAACAGTTAACTAAGTATGATTTTGCATGATGTGAAGGGAATGGTATTTGAATGGAATCATTATGAAATCAAAAGGCAAGACAGCCTGAGGCCATGCTATTGAGTAAGTCTGTATTTCAATGAATTCAACTTCTTTCCACTGCCTTCCAATCATTGAGTCTTACCAGTACCCCCAAGTGACTACAGCGAACTTCCAATGATTTCAACTCGCTGTAACTTAATGAGAGTACCACACAGTGTGGAAGACAAACTCCAAGTTAGACGGCTTGCAATGTGATTGACCTGCACTAATTCATATTCATAGATAATATCATTTGTATTATATAAATTGTAATTGAAAATTGTAAAAAAAACAAAAAACAAGCATGTGTGATAAAAAAAATGCCACATTTTACTTCTAATTCTCCTTTTTTCAGCATTATTCTATATAGGAGAGAAAGTGACCCAAGTCAAGCACTTGAGCTCACGCTCTGATGATAAGTGGAGATAATTAAAAATATTTTTATTAATACAACAAACTAAAATAATGGGTATTAAATTGACAGTCCGAATATGCTTATGATGTTTAGAAGATTTTCTTATTTGAACCATTTCATGGTCATATGTTATGGACATGTATCATGTTTTAAGTGTAGCTGAACATTAATCCCTTTGGTGCCCTTCCCTCTCATGGTGGGTTACTGTCGTGGATGGGTTATGCTGGTCTCCTGTGTCATCCGTCTCTCTATCTGTGGAGAGAGACGTGTCGGGGAGCGATTGCCTTGGTCTGCTCCTCTCATGTTATGGGAGGGGTTGTTCGGAGGTGGCGTGCTCCCGTCGCGTCACAGACCGCTCACAATTGTGATGCCGGTTCTGTAGCTCCACAGGGGCGAGGAGCGGGGGGAGTTTCTGCCTACCTACGCTTTTGGCTTGTTACATGGGATGGGGGGAGAATTATGGGGATGATGATGCTCCTTTAAAGCACCGGTTATTGCCGAATTTTGGCACGAAAATTAGAAACACAGGTAGGGTATATAAAGAACTGTATGTGAGCTATTTGTCATACTCCTTGATAAACTGTACAACCGTACACGAAACACGTAGGAGGTTGTTCTCCTCCGTTTATTGGATGTTTTTTATCAATAAATAATCAATTTTGTTTATCCTGGGACCCACTTCATTGGATTGTGCGCCAGTTCTTCCCTTTCTTCTATAATGCAAGAAGCCTGACAGATAAAATGGGGGAGCTTGAATTAATAGCTGCAAGGGAGCAGTATGATATCATCGACATTACTGAAACATGGTGGGATGAAACTCATGACTGGACAGTTAATTTAGAGGGGTATTCTCTTTTTCGGAAGGTTCGAACAAATAGAAGGGGAGGTGGAGTATGTTTACATGTAAAACCGGATCTAAAACCTATTATAAGGGATGATGTTTATGAAGGAAATTATGAAAATGTAGAGACTTTGTGGATAGAAATTAGCAGTGGAGGTAAAAGTATAAAAGAAAATGTTTGTGGGAATATGCTATAAACCACCAAATATCTGTGAGATTGAGGAAGCTAAAATACTTTTGCAAATAGAGAAGGCATCAAAACTGGGTCATGTTTGCATAATGGGGGATTTTAATTATCCAGACATAGACTGGGGCAATGAGATTAGAATTACAATAAAAGGAAACAGTTTTTTGGGGGTGCTTAAAGACAATTATATGACCCAAATTATTGAGGAAGCAACCAGGAGAGGGGCACTACTGGATTTGGTCATATCAAACAATGTAGAAGTAATAACAAATATTCAAGTCCTGGAACATTTTGGTAACAGTGATCATAACATGGTCTCATTTGAAATAAATGATCAAAAAACAGATTACTTGGGTTCAACAAATACCTTAAACTTTAGAAAGGCAAATTTTAATAAACTGAGGACTAATCTACAAGTAATACACTGGGATGGTGTTTTGCAGGGAAAATGTAGAAGATAAATGGGCAGTCTTTAAAACATTGTTAGAAAAGCACACTTATGAGTGTATACCCTTGGGTAATAAGTATAAAAGAAATAAGTCAAAACCAATATGGCTAAATAAATTGTGTGTTTTTTTCCGGTAGGTCTAAAACCATTTAACCTTTATGGAAAAGGTTGGCCAATGACTCGTCTGTTTCTGGACATGGAAAGAAATATTAAAGTGGAGTGGAGAAAACACGCAAACCCTTTTATAATGCTGGTTTTCCACACTTTCAGAGAAGAGCTCACCCTCCCCCATCAAATTGACCAGATAGGGGGTGACCAGCAAACCGTGATCATATTTACCCTGGGCATGCATTTCCGACTGTTCCCTGTAGAACATTTTATCCGCAGAGTGGTGAATACTCGGCGCGCCATTGAACAGCTGCTCTTGCGAAGCCCTGATACCAAAGTCATCGTTAAAACAGAGAATACCAGCGAAATGAACGAGAGGGTGGAAATGCTCAGCGACTTCCATGGCTACATACAGTACTTGATCGTAAATTACATTTTACGGGGTCTCAAGGTTGGAGTGGTCGATGCTTGGGACATGACTACTGCTTTTGCTTGTCAAAGGATTCACCCTCCCAATGAAGTCATATCCAATGAACTAGACTTATTCCTAAGCTATGTATGTTAACAGACTCTGGGGTTTGCAAAATGCACTGTTAATCTTTAGGCAGGTGTCTCTTCAACCCCTGGGTGGAGAGGTGAGGAGACTATTGTTACTTTACTGTAAAGGTCTAACTCAGGGGTGGTCAACTCCAGTCCTCAATGGCCACCAACAGGTCATGTTTGCAGGATATCCCTGCTTCAGCACAGGTGACTCAGTCATTACGACTGAGCCACTTATTGAGCCACCTGTGCTGAAGCTTGGATATCCTGAAAACCTAACCTGTTTGGGCCCTTGAGGACTGGAGTTGGCCACCGCTGTACTAGAGTCAGGCATGAGACGTTCTAGTTTGCTAAGACAGTCTCCTAGCCTCATCCATACTCACACATACTGTATGTTCCCTATAAAATGATTACACTGTATTCTCATGTTTATTTATGTAATGCTATGATTTGACATACAGTAGCCTGGTATAATGCAAACGCTAGAGACAGATAATGCACTTTGCAGAGTTCTATTATGAGGGGTGGAATAATAGGTGGTAAGATCTGAACACCAAGGAATCTGCCGTCTGTCTATTTTGTTTTTGTTCTTCTGTTAGGGACCCTCTGCCGCTTAATATCATCTGTTTAATTAAAACTCAACAAAATATGTTTATAAAAAATGAGGACCAGCCTGGAGATTGGCATCATGTTGCAGGAGTCAGAAAACGTTCATAAACTGTAAATAACCTACCGCACACTCTTAATTCTTATATATTAATTTTACTGCAATACTTAGGAGCATAGGCAGAAAATACTAAATAATTAGCAACTCATTGTGTAAGGTATAGCTCTCACACTGGGTCCCTCTATATTGCACTCAAAGTACATATTATTTGCATTTAGCGAGATGAAATCATCAGGAAATAATAATTCCTTTTAAACCAGGTTTCAAATGCACCTCATATGTACCACTAACTTAAAAGGGAATAACAAAAAAAATAATAAAGTTTTATTTATCTTCAACAATGACGGTTGTGATTTATTTACAGTGATTTAAAAATTGAGTTTAAAAATCCCCAAGAAGGAGCATATCCCAACTATTGACCACTGGTATAAATCCCAAATATAGTGTATTTTACTGTAGGTCAAGTAGCTGGAAGCAAGTAACCTGTATTGATATATGCTCTCTATTTAGACAGTTCTATAGCGCTGTGTTGTAATGCCTTGCACTAGAATTAACTGTAATGGAGATTCAAGTGTTGTTATTGTTTGAGTACCTTAATAGAGAGTTATGTACATATCTCTTAGATCCAATGTCATCGAATTGGCTAGTAACTGTTAGTCTCAATGGTGATTGAATAAATAAACATCCTAAATAAATCAGTAGTAGAACACCAGATGTATATACCACAACTGCCCCTAGGTTTAATTAGATGCCAATCACATAAGTCTGCCCGTAAGTACTTGGTGTACATGTGGCCTGGGTTCCCTGGTTTGGCTTTTACCTCCGCTGCAGCTTGGGAGAACAGAGATTGCTGCGGAGTCAGGTAACTAGACCTGGCCAATGGAGTGTTAGGATTCCCTGCTGAGGCAGTTGTTACATTTGGTGCTCTGAGAGCTTGCTGTCAGTTGGAGCAGGGACGCAACTAGGGGAGGGTCTTTGACCTTCTGCACTAGGCCAGAGATCCCCTAGGCCCCAGTTAGGCCCTAACTCACCCTAGATTGTAGCTGCTTTAGGGAAGGCCCCAGTGATTAGCCAACTTAGGGCAACAGTGGTTTGATTTGAATTATTGCTGCTGCAGTCTGTGACCAGGACTGCCAGAGAGGGAGCGACCATCATTGTGGAAGTCGCTCCAGAGGGAGACATTCCATCCAGCGGAGGATATCGTTGGATCGACGGATCCCCTGCTTCATGTTCTTAGCGCGCCCGGGTGTGGACACACCCGGCAGGTACCGTTCACCAAACGTGCACCAACACCAGTATAGCAAGGCGCTGATCACGCCTAGAGGGGTGGGCATCTTTTGGGGACACTTACTGGGTGAAGTGGACAAGTGACACCTCTGGTACTGTGGACACGCTGAGGGGATACTCAGTGGTGGGACAACGCCCTGCACGGCGAGGTATAGCTGTAACCATTAGTATTGCTATTGCCTGTATGTGGTTTATGGTTATTGCTCACAGTAAATGTTATTATTGTTATTCTTATAATCTGTGGACTGTTATTAATAGTTCCTGCTCTGGGTTATACCATCCAATTGGGATCCCGTGCAGGTGGAGGCGCTGCCACTCAGTATATTCATTACCCCAGGCTCCCAGTAGCAAAGGCTCAGATCCATGTGAGACGACAGGTACCGCCAGCACTAGTAGACCCTGCACATTAGAGGGAAAAAGGGCTACATACAAATCACAAAGATCACAGCAGAAATATATATATTATCTCTCATAGTGTTAGCTAGATACGTATTATCAGACAGTCAGTTGAAATACAGTAGTAATATAATCTCTGCTTTGCTTATAGCATAGCTTATAGTCTCTATGCATCAATATGCTAATTGTTAGACATCAATGCTTAAATAAACCAGTACCACATTGCTGCACATATTATAGTAAGTCAGCAAATGATTATTGGGCATTATTTTAGTGATTAACTTGAATTCAGCAGATTAGTGTTAAGAATCATCCCTGTATATCAAGATCTTGATATCTTATCTGGATTCTGGGGTATTACATAAAAAACAATACAGTTTTTTTTATTAAAAAGGAACCCATTACCCCATTATCCCGGTTTTGTACACTCTCCCCAAAATTCATAAAGATCTGTTCCACCCTCCAGGTCATCCAATTGTAGCGGGATGGACTCTGCCTTCCAACCGGTCTCCATTTTTTGGGATAACTTACTTAGGCCACATGTTTGCGCTTCCAGATCTCACATCAGGGACACTTCAGATTTTTTTATTGAGGATTGAACAACTTCCTAAACTGGAGGGACAGTGCCTATCTGCGACCCTCAATGTGAATAGTTTATATACGTCTATCCTGCATAGGGATGGCATTGGAGCAGTAAAAGACACATTAGAAACTTCCAATATGTTCACACCGAGGGAATGCATGTTGGCCATTGACCTACTAACGTTTGTCCTGAACAAGAACTATTTTCTCTTTGAGGAACAGTTCATTGTTTAAAAACAGGAGACAGCGATGGAATCGAATGTAGCACACACATATAAATATTGGTGTAAGAACAATTTTGAACATAGTTGTGTATATGTACATCCAGGATTTAGGATGTATGGGCATATGTGGGTGTGGTTCATTGATGATTTCTTCCTGATTGGTTGGGTGACAGGGGAACATTAACCATTTTTGTTGAGGATCTGAACAAGGCTTGTAAAACCATAGGTTTCACTTTAATCTGCAATGACGCAAAAATCAATTTCATGGCCACCACAATTAGTCTGGATGGAGGTAAATTGTATTCTGGCATGTTCATCAAACCTATGGATAGTAACAAGCTTCTGTATTTTTACAGTAATCACCCTCCTGGCACTATTAGGGGACTACCTTTTAGTCAATTCATTAGGGCCAGGAGAATTATCAGTTCTCCGGAACTGATATCTAAGGGCCTTGGCCACATTTACCGTCGTTTTTCAGAGAGGGGGTATCCGAAATCTTTAATGGATGCATAACTGTTGAGATCTGAACTCATTCCTAGGGAGACGTTACTGTCTAAAACAGATAGTGTTTCCAGTAGACCTAGGAAGCAGTTCTCAGTCCCATTTGTCTCGGTATATAATGCACTAAGTGGGAAACTAAAAAAAAAACATTATGTCCATTGGATATTATTGTCCGCGATGAAACTTTGGGCGATGTATTCAAAGCCTCCCCCCCCACCCCCCTCATTGTTCTCCTATAAAAGGGTACAAAATTGGAGGGATATTCTTGTGAGGGCCGACTTAGGTGCAGGTGGTCCTACACAGACATTATTGAGACGTTCCAAACTACGCACCTATATATGCTGTTCTTGTGCACAGTGCAATAGTGTACAAGAGTGTTGTTTTTTTCCCATCCTCGGGCAGGGTACCAATATAAAATGTAGAAATATTATTTGTGCCATTCTAAGTACGTGATCTACTTGATCAAGGTTTGTATCTGGGAGAGACCACCCAGTTTTTCAAAGAGAGGATTGGCAAGCACAAGGCAGCCAATAGGAGGGCTGATCTAGAAACACCTGTTCCACACCATTTTATCTCCATGGGCCATCAGGCTAATCAACTGAGGTTTCAGGGAATAGATGGGGTGGAGAAACCACGCAGGGCTGCTACGGAAGGAGACTGAAGGAATTAGGAGGTTGAATACGCTTATTCCAGCAGGTATAAATAAGGAGCTGGAAATTAGCAGTTTTTTCTAGGGCGGCTCATGTTATGTCCTCCTATTTCATTGACCCAATAAAATCGCACCATGGGAGGGGCTATGATACACATCAGTGTCAGTGGAGGTGAATCGGGTAGTTCTGTGTTCCCATTAAGATGGGATACCTTGGATATTGTGTACCCTCATGTTTGTCCTTTATTATCCCTGGTGTGTTAGGACTTACCTGTTTTCTATTAAAGTTTATGTGTCTCTTCCATAGGTCCCCGTGATATGCCTCCACCTTTTGAGTATGAACCTGATACCCAGTTAACGTTGACGTGTATTTTATTACACATTTATTACTCTGAAACTGTGTGCGGGATCCCCTCTGATCCCACGTGGGCTACTCTTCCACCTCTATCCACCTCACTTGGACCCTTGCTCCTTTCCACATATTAAATCAATTGCGGAGGTGTCTATATAGAGAAAAATATTAGCCAAGATGATATATCCTTTGATTCCATAGACTTTGCCTGGAACACTTCTCTTAGAATAGATAGCTGTTTGTGGAGAGTGTTAACACATGGTATTTTCAGTAAGTGAATAAAATGTGTGTTCATGGCGCAAACTGAATAAAGTGATTAATAAAGTGAATAATAAAGTGATTGCACAATATTAATTAATACCAGCCCTGCTGAGTGATGTTGTGCACTCCTCCGTTGATCCAGGGTCTCATAGGTTAAACCGCCATGACAGATACATGTAGGAAGAAACACATACAGAAATGCTGGTGCAATAACGTTTTATCTCCTAGCAACAAACAACACAAAGGGGATAAGGTAAACTCACACTCTCCCCCAAGGTAGCTTGCAGGGAGTAACTTGGGGCGCACTCCAACCTTAACTCCACTCTCGTCAGCAGCTAGTACTTTCTTCATTCCTGGTCATCCACACAGAGTTTCTCCGGTCTGCTTCTCTCACCAGCAGGTGCTCCGGAGACCTCTGACGTCAGCGCTGGATTGTATGGTGGCCTCCTAGGTCCAAAAAGCCCAACAAGTTTCGCCAAATCCGTAGGATTCTTCTGTGGTTTATCCCCTTTGTGTTGTTTGTTGCTTGGAGATAAAACGTTATTGCACCAGCATTTCTGTATGTGTTTCTTCCTACATGTACTGTATCTGTGATGGTGGTTTAACCTATGAGAACAAGGTTCAACGGAGGCGTGCACAACATCACTCAGCAGGGTTGGTATTATTTATTACGTGCAATCACTTTATTATTCACTTTATTATTCACTTCATTCAGTTTGCGCCGTGAACACACATTTTATTCAGTTCATGGTTATTGCACTTGGGAAACTGCAAGTGTTTTTGGCAGCACCTGATATATAATGCAAAATAAGTATTGGAACATTGCACTTTAAACAGCTGCATATTTGTAAATTGTCACTGGTTTAAGTTTGCGCCTTATATTTTTTTCATTTATGGTATTTTCAATGTATGGTATCTATTATTGTGCGATTTTGTCTTTTTGAAAAACAAATGTCCTTTCATTTTGTATTCCTTTCTATGATACACCGGGTTTCTGAGCGCCTGTGTAACGAACCCACGTGTTTTTTACTTCCTGGTTCCAATCATCAAGACATTTTAGGCAGCCAAAGTGCTTTAGCTGAAGTGTGTATTCAGAGTGAGTTGTCAAGGTGATCGTGAGATAAGAATCAGCTGCTAGGTGTTGATGAAATGAGATACCCCAAGAGATGTAAAATGTGTGCAGTGCTCACTTTTATTCTATACAGACCCAGAGAGACTGAGTGTGGCTGCTTTCTACAATTTTGAACTTTGAGCTTATAGAGAAGGGACACATAAGGCAAGTACCGTGTTTTTATGCGTGGGAATGGGCCAGAAGAAAGGACATCAGGTCGTGAAAAGTTTCCCCCGTTTTATGCATTTGCCCTCTTTTTTGCATTTGCCCTCTTTGTGAATAAGCCATTTTTTTTTTCATTTTTGTACACCTTTTTTCATAATATAAAGTATTAGGTGATGTGTTTCTCATTCACTCATTGATCCATGGTGTTAGGCATATCTTGTATTTATGTCTCCTTTGTATATGTGCTAGAGATTTATTGTCACTGTGTATTTCCGTGTTTTATACTTGTCACCTTTTGATTAAACAAAAAATGGCTGTCAGGAAACTGCTCAGTGGGAGCCCAATACCGAACCCTTCCTATTCCTCCTCTTTCTTTTCCTTCCTTTGAGGCTCACACAGTCCAGCTTTTTTCTCCTGTACCTCTCCAAATGGTGGTCTTCTATCGCCCACCTACCTCTATTCACCCCCTTTCTGTCTTTCTCTCTCACTTTGAATCCTGTTTCTCCTTTTTTTATCTCCTCCGAATCCCCTGTTCTTCTCCTTGGGGACTTCAACTGCCATATTGATGACACCTCTCTCCCTTGGAATTCCGGCTTCCTCTCTCTCACCTCTTCTTTTGACCTTCATCAATAGACTGGAGCCAGCACCTTAGACTTGTCTGGACCTTTTTTCCATAAAAAACTTTCCTCCCTCTAACTTTTCCGTTTTCCCCTTTCCTCTCTCTGACAATCGTCTCATCTCATTTTCTCTCTCTCAATTCTCCCCTTCTCCACCTCCATCTACCCCTCGTTTCTGCATTCCATTAACCTCCCAGCTCTTGATTCCACTTTCAGCTCCTCCCTCTCCTCTCTCAGCCCCGCTACAGACTCTGACAAACTGGTCAGCAACAATGTTGCCCTATCCTCCTTCCCTGATTTACATGCTCCATTTTTTATCTTCTGTTCTTGTCTTTCTAATTCCAGACTCTGGTTAAACTGCCACACACGTATGCTCCACTCCTGCACTCGCTCCTCTTAACGCCTCCGGAGGAAATCTCACACTCTCTCAGACTTCCTTCACTACAAATGTATCCTATTCCATTTCAAGTCTGCCTTCTCCCAGGCTAAACCTAATTTTCATTATTATTTATTTATTTATAAAATATTTTACCAGGAAGTAATACATTGAGAGTTACCTCTCGTTTTCAAGTATGTCCTGGGTACATAATTAAGACAAATAATACGTGGTTACAAATACAGTTACATAAATGAACAGGGTATATACAAGACATTGCATGCACAGTTAAAGATAATATATATTATGGGCGTATGAAACAGTTACAGACCAGGTTAAAATGTGAGACAGCCTTAGATTTGAAAGAACTTAAACTGGTGGTGGATGTGAGAGTCTCTGGTAGGTTGTTCCAGTTTTGAGGTGCACGGTTAGAGAAGGAGGAACGTCCGGATACTTTGTTGAGCCTTGGGTCCATGAACAGTCTTTTGGAGTCTGATTTCAGATGATAGGTGCTGCATGAGGTAGGGGTGAGGAGCTTGTTCAGATAGCTGGGTAGCTTGCCCATAAAGAATTTGAAGGCAAGGCAGTGGGTGGTCCCGTGGGGTCCGACGGCGGAGCACTGCGGCTGTAGAAAATGGGGGCTGCACACCAATTCCAGTTAAAAACGGCTTTATTTGGTGGTCATCAGGAGTACAATTGAACACTCTGACGCGATAAAGGGACAACAGTCCTGAAACACGTCAGAGTGTTCAATTGTACTCCTGATGACCACCAAATAAAGCCGTTTTTAACTGGAATTGGTGTGCAGCCCCCATTTTCTACAGCCGCAGTGCTCTGCCGTCGGACCCCACGGGACCACCCACTGCCTATCCAAGTTACTGGCGTGATGCACGCACACCTCTGAGTCAGAGCAGCTGTTCTACTGAGGCTCCAGCACAGATCAATTGATTAACAGGTATGTACTTTGGCTTACTGGGAATTTAGACAGTGCCTTTATGGTATATATAGAGTTCTGTGTCACTCCTCCAGTAGTACCTGTACACCTGTTTGCATTATACTATATTGAGCCTCATACAGCTTATCATATGCTCTAATGACCAGATGTATTGTGATCAAAACTTCAATCAAGATATCTCCACATACAGCTGAGCCCTGAGGATTGGGATTATATCCCACTTACACAACAAGAATTTGAAGGCAAGACAGGAAAGGTGAACTTCGCGCCTGGACTCGAGTGATGACCAATCTTGTTCTTTGAGCATTTCGCAGTGATGTGTGTTATAGTTGCATTGGAGAACAAAACGACAATGCAGCAAGCTTAAGCCTATGTGACCATGCAGCAAGCTTAAGCCTATAGGGAACCATGTTAAAAATGGTTTTGAAGCAAAAAGTGGCACTGTGTGCTCATTTGCTTGTCATTTCCCAGAATCTCTTGCTGCAGTGGAAGTGCTGTGTGATAATGGTGAAAAGCAGGGTTGCAGACCTATCTAAGACATGCAAATGAGTATACAGTAATATTTTCATTTGCTATATGCTTTGCTGTGGAGGGGTTTTGTCACTATATATATATATATATATATATATATATATATATATATATATATATATATATATATATATATATAATGGAAATATTACTGTATGCTCAAAGGCATGTCTTAGACAGGTCTGCAACCCAACCTTTCACCATTATCACCCAGCACTTCCACTGCAGCAAGAGATTCTGGGAAATGACATGCAAATGAGCACACAGTGCCACCTTTTGCTTCAAAACCATTAACATGGTTCCCTATAGGCTCAAGCTTGCTGCATGGCGACAGCTTTGAGCACAGCCAGGATTAAGATGAATAGCCAGTAAACCCACCCACAGATGGCCATTTCAACCTTAATGGGTCTCATAAGTGTGGGGTTGGTTATACTGGCTATGCAAAAATGAAGCAAGGATAGGTTTTACCATACTTAGTTAAGTTATGGTGAGTAAAAAAAGTGCTGCAGTGGAAGTGCTGTCTAAGGGGTGATAATAGTGAAAGGCAGGTTGCAGACCTGTCTAAGACATGCAAATGAGCATACAGTAATATGCTGTCGGCCCGCGCACCCAGTTTTCACCACACGCCACCTGCGCCCCCCTAAATAATCTTGCGTCTCGTTGCCCCCCCAGTTTGCGCACCACTGCATTCAATCACAACACATATACTCAATCACAACACAAACACCCCCCCTCTCTCTCTCTCTAAATCAATCACCACACATACACACAAACACAAACACACACACACTCAATCACCACACACACACACAATCACCACACACACACTCAACCACCACACACCACACACTCAATCACCACACACAGAGACAACACACACTCAATCACAACCAACACAGAAACAACACACACACAATCATAAGTCACACAATTTCACCTGGGAGGGGGTGACATGCTCCAATCCCCCAACCCCCCATGCTGCTGAAAACTGGTGCGGGAGACAGGAAGAGAAGGAGGGGATGTCTGTGTGCAGAGAGAAGCCCCGCTCCCGCTGCAAGGCACAGAGCAGAGAAGCAGCCTCAGCACAGAGCTTCTGGCCACCCGTGCACAGCTCTGCCCGCCCCCAGGTTTCCCCGCACGCAGCCCACGCCCCCCCCCCTAAATAATCTTGCGCCCCGCAGTTTGCGCACCGCTGTCATAGTACAAGCTTTCGAGAGTTCTTCTCTCTTCCTCAGGTCTCTATACTGATTAACAAAGGAGTCTATGGCTAAAACAGTGGTTAGGAAAGCAGGAAAAAACAACAGAGATGTTGGTGTGGATAAGAACATTGGCAGAGAGGCATGCAGGATAATTACAAACAATTGTGTGTGAGAAACCCCATGGTATATTTGAGCAGAACCATATTGACTTGGAGAGAATTTGTTTTCTACCCCATCTCTTTATTGGTGTGTGTGTGTGTTGGTGTCTGTGTGTGTGTGTTGGTTTGTGTGTGTGTTCCCTTTTGATATCTTACCAACCTGTCTGTCTCAGTTGGGTGTGGTGGAGAATAATGACCAAACACCAGTGTGCGCCTAAGTTATACCGTGCCAGCTCCTCCTGCCATAAACCTTCAATGTCTCAGGATTTCTTTCTCTCTCCTGACCAATTTCATTGAAGATTATCTCTATTAATGCAACAATCGACAGGAGCAGAAAGGTAAGGGGGAGCAGAAAGGTAAGGGGGGAGCAGAAAGGTAAGGGGGAGCAGAAAGGTAAGGGGGAGCAGAAAGGTAAGGGGGGGGCAGAAAGGTAAAGGGGAGCAGAAAGGTAAGGGGAAGCAGACAGGTAAGGGGGAGCAGAAAGGTAAGGGGGAGCAGAAAGGTAAGGGGGAGCAGAAAGGTAAGGGGGGAGCAGAAAGGTAAGGGGGAAGCAGAAAGGTAAGGGGGAGCAGACAGGTAAGGGGACAGAAAGGTAAGGGGGAGCAGAAAGGTAAGGGGGAGCAGAAAGGTAAGGGGGGAGCAGAAAGGTAAGGGGGAAGCAGAAAGGTAAGGGGGGAGCAGAAAGGTAAGGGAGTGTAGAAAGGTAAGGGGGAAGCAGAAAGGTAAGGGCGTGTAGAAAGGTAAGGGGGGAGCAGAAAGGTAAGGGAGTGTAGAAAGGTAAGGAGGGAGCAGAAAGATAACGGGGGAGCAGAAAGGTAAGGTAGTGTAGAAAGGTAAGGAGGGAGCAGAAAGGTAAGGGGGGAGCAGAAAGGTAAGGGAGTGTAGAAAGGTAAGGGGGGAGCAGAAAGGTAAGGGGGGAGCAGAAAGGTAAGGGAGTGTAGAAAGGTAAGGGGGGAGCAGAAAGGTAAGGGGGGCAGAAAGGTAAGGGGGAGCAGAAAGGTAAGGGAGTGTACAAAGGTACGTTAAGGATTAGACTGCTGATTCTGTTGAGTTTCCTTCAATGTCTGAGATATCTACAGGCACCCCTGGCAGTGAAGGTGTTAAAGGCAGTTATCTGTGCTACTAAATTACAAATAAATATATCCCCAGCAAAGAAATCTTCTTAGATTGTACCTACAATATTTCCTGTGTTCACTGTTTTGATGTATAGTGTTTACTGATATACCATTTCTCCTTCTTAAACGGTGGAAAAAATAATAATAATAATAATAATAATAAAACATAATTAAAGCAGTGTTCCTCCGGTAACACCAGATTTGATTGCTCAATTATGTAATGATCATGAGTTTTTTAAGGAAGAAATTTTTTTTAGCTCACTTTGCAGTTCTGTGTGTGTCTGTCTGTACAATATATAGTGTGTTCTGTGTGTGTGCACAAGACATAGTGTGTGTGTGTGAACTGTATATACTGTAGTGTGTGTGTAAGGTATATAGTGTGTGTATGTGTACAGTATATAGTGTGTTCGTGTACAGTATATAATGTGTGTGTGCAGCATATAGTGTGTGTATGTGTACAGTATATTGTGTGTGTGTGTGTGTGTGTGTGTGTGTGTGTGTGTGTGTGTGTGTGTGTGTGTG